>NC_041381.1:237380703-237391024 GCF_002162155.2 Triticum dicoccoides | reverse complement strand
CGACGTGGGCGGCGATGCAGGGCTTCCCGAGGGGCTTGGCTTGGTGGGGAGGAAGAGGGGGTCGCAGCGGAGCTCCTGAGCTCAGCGGAGGGGCGAGGGGTGGCCGGTGACGGCTGCTATGGCGAACGGCGGCGATGGTGGTGTTCGGCCGTGAGAGAGAGAGCGAGGGGGAGGAGGGGAAGAACCGAGGGAGAGTGAGAGAGAGCAGGGGAGGGCGTGGCGTCGTCCGGGGCATCGAGACGAGGAGGGGAGGGGTAGGCAGGCAGGCGAGCAGGTGGCGTGGCGCGGTGGCGCGCGCGCGCGCCGGCCACACTCCCCTCCCTCTGTCGAGGACGAAGACGACAGAGGAGGGAGGCGGGCTGGGCCGGCCAGCTGGCTGGGCCAGAGGCGCCAGGTAAAAGGCCCAGGTAAGGTCCTCCCTTTTATTTATTTCTGTTTTCTAATTTCTGACATTTGTTTTGATTTTAATAAAATATTAAATCATTTTATAACCTTATGCCAATTTTTGCAGGAGCTAGATATATTATTCCAGAGCTCCCCAACAGGTGGCATAGTTTTTGGACATATATTAATATATATAACTAATATATTTCCAATGCAAATATTTATGCATTAATTCCAAATGCCCAAAATAAATACCTATGAGCTCTTAAAAATATTGGTTTGATTTTTATCTCTGTCCAATATTTTCAGAGAGCAACATGAGCATTTTCTTGGACCCTTTTGGAGAAATTTTTATTTGGGTCATTTTCAAAAATGATTCTGAGGGTTTCACAAATCCCCATTTCAAATTAAATGGAATTTTAAACATGATGCACACACTCTGATGCATGACTAGCTAGGGTGTGACAACTCACCCCCACTCAAAAGAATCTCGTCCCGAGATTTGGGTTCCTCCGGGAAGAAGGCGGGATACTCAAGTCGAAGACGATCCTCCCTTTCCCAAGTTGCTTCATCCTCAGAATGGTGCGACCATTGTACTTTGAGAAACTTGATATTATGACGTCGGGTGGTACGTTCGGTTTGATCGAGAATACGAATGGGGTACTCTCGATATGTAAGATTATCTTGGAGATCAAGCGTTTCGTGGTCCACTCCACGGATAGGATCCAAGAAGCAACGCCTGAGTTGAGAAACGTGGAAGA
The DNA here is from genome assembly GCF_002162155.2 of Triticum dicoccoides. Lineage (NCBI taxonomy): Eukaryota > Viridiplantae > Streptophyta > Magnoliopsida > Poales > Poaceae > Triticum > Triticum dicoccoides. The sequence continues at coordinate 237,389,879 of NC_041381.1, read as the reverse complement.
CATCGTGGACTCTGGAGAGGTGCGGAGGTAGTTCCAACTGGTAGGCAACTTCTCCTCGTTTGGCGAGAATGCGAAAAGGTCCAATGTAACGAGGAGCCAATTTGCCTTTGATACCGAAACGATGGGTTCCCTTCAGAGGGGTGACCCGAAGATAAGCCTTCTCGTCAACCTCGAAAGTCATAGCCTTATGTTTTCGGTCATATTGACTCTTTTGACGAGGTTGGGCTGTTTTCAACTTTTCACGAACGATGCGAACTTGTTCTTCTGCTTCCTGAATCATATCCGGGCCAAAGAATTGTCTTTCCCCGGTCTCTGACCAGTTAAGGGGTGTTCGACACCGTCGTCCATAGAGAACTTCAAAAGGGGCTTTACCCAAGCTAGATTGATAGCTGTTGTTGTAAGCGAATTCGGCAAATGGAAGACACTTCTCCCAGTCCATTCCGAATGAGATAACAGAGGCTCGAAGCATGTCTTCTAGAATCTGGTTGACGCGTTCCACTTGACCACTCGACTGAGGGTGGAAGGCGGTGCTAAAGGAGAGACGGGTTCCCATCGCATTTTGGAAACTTTCCCAAAATCGAGAGGTGAAAAGACTTCCTCGATCCGAGTTAATTTCCAAAGGAACACCATGGAGGGACACTATTCGGGAGATGTATAAGTCTGCCAGCTGGCTAGCGGTTATACTCTCACGAACAGGTAAGAAATGGGCTACTTTGGAAAGACGATCGACCACGACGAAAATAGCATTATTCCCTCTCTTGGTCCTGGGAAAACCGGTAATGAAATCCATACCAATTTTATCCCATTTCCATTCAGGAATAGCTAAGGGTTGAAGGGTGCCAGCAGGCCGTTGATGCTCTGCTTTTACACGACGACAGACGTCGCAATTAGCAATATACTGAGCAATTTCTCTCTTCATCCTAGTCCACCAGAACCTCTGGCGTAGGTCCTGATACATCTTAGTACTACCGGGATGAATGGTGAGAGGAGATTCATGAGCTTCCTTAAGGATCAATCGCCTCAGGTTTCGCACTTTGGGAACCACTAGTCGATTCCTGAAGTATACGACCCCTTGATCATTAATGGAGAAGCAACTCGCAAATCCTTTCTGGATGTTTCTCTTGATGCGGGAGATTCCCGGATCTACCTTCTGTGCTTTGATAATCTGATCCGTAAGGGTAGGTTTTGCCACCAAGGTGGAAAGAAAACCTTGAGGTACAATGTGAAGGTTAAGCTTCCGAAATTCCTCATGGAGAAGCGGTTGACTTTGTTGTAACATCAGGTTGTTACAATAAGATTTACGACTTAGCGCATCAGCCATGACGTTGGCTTTCCCTGGGGTGTAGGTTATTCCTAAGTCGAAGTCTGTGATCAACTCAACCCAACGTCTCTGCCTGAGATTCAGATCCAGTTGGGTGAAAATGTACTTCAGACTTTGGTGATCAGTGAATATTTCGCAACGATTACCGAGGAGGTAATGTCGCCAGGTCTTAAGTGCATAGACTACGGCTGCAAGCTCTAGATCATGAGTAGGATAATTCTCCTCATGTGGGTGCAATTGCCGTGAAGCGTAAGCAATTACGTGTCGATCTTGCATGAGAATGCAACCTAGTCCTTGTCGCGAGGCGTCGCAGTAGATAACAAAGTCCTTGGAGAAGTCTGGCGGTACCAGTACGGGAGCAGAAGTCAGGCGTCTTTTCAGTTCCTGAAAGCTGTGCTCACATTGTGGAGTCCATTCGAACTTCTTATCTTTCTTGAGGAGTTCGGTTAGAGGTTTAGCAACCTTGGAGAAGTTCTCGACAAAGCGACGACAATAGCTCGCTAAGCCCAGAAAACTCCGAACTTGCTTGACCGATTCGGGTGGAGTCCAATTAAGGACGGCTTGAACTCGCTCAGGGTTAACAGCAATACCTTTACCAGATATTACATGACCCAGATAGGTCACTTCTGACAACCAGAATTCACATTTAGAAAATTTGGCATAAAGGCGATGCTCTCGAAGTTTCTTCAACACTAGCCTTAAATGTTCGGCATGTTCTTCCTCGTTCTTGGAGTAGATGAGTATATCATCGAGGTAAACTACGACGAATTTATCCAAATACTCCATGAAGATTGAGTTCATTAACCGAGAAAAGGTGGCTGGAGCGTTGGTTAAACCGAAGGACATGATGGTGTACTCGTATTGGCCATAACGAGTAACAAAGGCCGTTTTAGGAATGTCCCCGTTTCTGATTTTGATTTGATGGTAGCCCAACCTCAAATCCATCTTGGAGAAGACTGAGGATCCAGCGAGCTGATCATACAGGTCATTGATCCTGGGAAGTGGATATTTGTTCTTGATTGTGACCAAATTGACAGGTCGGTAATCTACAACCATCCGGTCTGTACCATCCTTCTTCTTGACGAATAGGACGGGGCAAGCCCACGGAGATGAGCTAGGTCGGATGAAACCCTTTTTCAAGGACTCATCGAGTTGTTTCTTAAGCTCGGCTAGTTCTAGGGGTGCCATCTTATAGGGTCTTCTAGCAATCGGAACGGTTCCTGGGATGAGGTCTATTACGAACTCAACATCCCTGTCAGGTGGAACACCTGGCAATTCTTCTGGAAAGACATCCGGGAAGTCACGGACTACCGGCACGTCCTCAAGGTCTGGCAAAGGGCTGGCGTTAAGAGAATATAATTGTCGCTTGGCTATTCGGGTCAATACATTGACTATCTTCCCCGAAGGATGGGTGAGTTGAACAGTCCTAGAGAAGCAATCAATTTGGGCATGATGAGCCGACATCCAGTCCATACCCAGAATGATATTAATATCTGAAGATTTAAGGGCTATCAAAGATGCAAGAAAAACAAGTCTGTCGACTTGGATTACATTTCCATAACTTACCCTAGAGGTCTGCCATCTAGACCCGGGAGTAGAAATTTCCATAGTGGATGGCATGTCACAGAATGCGGTGTTATGCAAACGAGCATAGTTCTCGGATATAAATGAATGAGAGGCTCCTGTATCGAAAAGAACAGATGCCGGGTGGCAATTAACAAGAAGCGTACCGAGAACGACGTTGGGATCCTCTTGAGCTTCTTCGGCAGAGATACAGTTGACATGGCCACGTGAGGCGGTGGCCGGCTTGGCGTGGAACACTTTCCCTGTCGGCTTGCCACGGCCAACGGCTTTAGCAGACTGGTTGGGGTTGGTCTGGGGACACTCACGCATATAGTGGCCAGATTCCCCACACTTGAAACAAGTTACGGAACTGGTACGTGGAGGAGCATTGTTGGTTGGACCCCCATAGGGCTTGGCCGGTGCAGACTGTTGAACAGGGCGAGGCGCATGGAAAGATGGCCTCGGTGTGAACCTGGGTGGCAGGGCGGTGTTGGGTACCCACACGCGGCGCTTCTGAGGACCAGCACCGGATGAGGAACCCATATCACGGCCATGCTTGCGTGTTGCGTCATAGTCAGTCTGACCAGTTTCAGCACTGATGGCTTTGTTGACAAGTTTCTGAAAAGATGTGCACTCATGCAGACGGAGGTCACGGCGAAGCTCAGGACTAAGGCCCTTACGGAACCTTGCTTGCTTCTTGGCGTCAGTAGACACTTCCTCAGTTGCATATCGTGCGAGGTTACCAAACTCCCTGCTGTAAACATCCACAGAAAGTCGGCCTTGGGTGAAACTGCAAAATTCCTCACGTTTACGGTCCATGAGACCCTCCGGAATGTGATGTTCACGGAAAGCCTCGCTGAATTCGGCCCAAGTAGTGACATGGCCCGCTGGGCGCATAGCTCCATAATTCTCCCACCATAGACTGGCGGGGCCTTCAAGATGATATGCAGCAAAGGTGACCTTGTCAGCCTCCGCTACCAGCGCGGAACGCAGTTTGTGAGCGATACTGCGAAGCCAGTCATCAGCGTCGAGAGGCTCGACGGAGTGGTGGAACGTGGGTGGATGTAATTTGATAAAATCACTGAGTGACACCACGTTAGTCCTCTGATGGTGTGCCGTGTTCTGTTCAATACGCTCCAACAAACGGTTGGTCTCCCGCTTGTTTCTCTCAGCTTCCATCATAACCTCGGCTAGTGAAGGAGGATGAGGCAGATTTGCATCCCTGACTTCACTGCCTTCGGCCTGCTCTTGAGGAGCAGGGTTAGCGCGCGTGTTGACCATCCTAGGTAAACAAGACAATGATTTAGTCAGGATGATAAAATTCCGACATAGGATATAAAATGTAAGGTATAACTCGAAATGCAAGATGATCATCCATATGACATGGTAAATACAGAAACTGCTTCTTTATTCCATCGTCATACACACCATACAGGGTTTAGTACAAGACCAAACAAAGTACTATTACGGTGAAAAGAGGATTACATCTCATCGGAGGCATTCCAAGCTCCTTTACATTATTTTTCTACTCCTCCGGAAAGAGTACAAACTAGGTCATATCCCACGAGTCACGCGGGGCGATAGACGACACAGCTAGTGCGAACTAGTGATACTACCACTAACTCAGACCGATCCGTAGTAGTCCTCGTAGAAGTCACCTCCATAGCCTGGAAGCTCAACATGATCATCCGGAAACAGACGATCTCGCGGAGCTTGTGGACCATAGGGGCTAGGATGAGGTCTTGGACCAACAGACGGTGGCATGCGGGGACCGCGAGGTGGGGTGATGCCTCCTACATCACGCCAACCCATCACGTCTGGCAGAGCAGATCTCACAGGATAGAGATCGCGCATATCTGAATATCCAGCTTGCACCGCCGGTGCGAACCGAGTCAAAGTGGCCCAGTGGTCAGCACGGGTATTGAAGAGCTCTAACCTCAAGGCCCGATTTTCACGGTCCTTATCCTCGAGCATCTCAGCAGTGGTGCGAGTCCGTGAATCCTCCTGGGTGGGGTCAGCATAGATAGCCTGGAGATACCCTTGTGCTCCCGGAAGTGATCCTGGCATATACCGGAAATCAGAGTCCCGAAATAGACCAGATCTGACTCGCATAATGGTCATCATAGAGTAGGCGGCGTCCTGCACAGCCATCTCAATAGTAACCCCGAGTCCATAGGAGCAGTGAAGGGGCTCGGTGGATCCAGGATAAGATGGAAATATCCTGACAGTGCAGAGATACTGGCTTTGATTAAAGTCTCGAAATTGCTCTTCGACCGTGTACTCAGGATACCAGCGGTATCCAGCCTCAGTCATTACCCTGACCAACTTGGCAGTATGGCCGGGTACATCTAGGCATCGAGTCAGGTGAACGACTTGATTGAGGTCGCGAGTGGCCATCTGAAAGCACAATCATAATGCAAAGGCATTAGAATTTCTAGCAAAATTTCGGCAGCATAACAGCTGTAAATGCTCAAGAAGGATTTTGAGACATTTGACAAAGGATTTCATACACACTCAACATCATCATATCAAAGTTCTGAGACCATCCTAGCAACATAATGTGGTAAAAGAACTGAACTAGGCTTGTATCCATCATACCTATAAGGTACTACTGATTAGTAACACGTGATCCTGATAGAGAGAATAGATCCTAATTCCTTAACCCCCGGTGGAAGAATGGACTGACTCAGATCAGAATGTCATAAGATAAAGGAGTAAAAAGAGCCTTACGTTCCAACCCACAAACAATTCCCCTACATATAACTAAAGAATTTCTAGACTCAACATCGACCAGTTTGGCTTGGAGAACCTACAGGCAGTCCGGCTCTGATGCCAATGCTGTCAGTCCCCCGACTCGATGTCACATCGATCTAGCCGGTAACCCCTCATATCACTTTGCGGCCTCACGCATGGTATCCCCACGGGTGTCGCCTTACCTTTGCCCGGGACCGTTTGCGCCTTTTGGCTCACGTATATGATAGTGTCGCTAGCATCCATATGATAAGGAGCCCAGGCTGACATGACTAGTCGTAAACCCAAAGTGGCACAGACTTACAGGGACAGGCATCCATGACCCAGCTTCGAACGTGTCGGTCATCAGCAAGTGGGTCCGGGCTGTAGCACTGGGCTAGCAGGACTCCGGTAAACCGGGCTGTAGCGGGCTAACAAGACTCCGGTACTCAATGCGTGACATTTCCCCGAAGGGACAGACACAGGAACGAAGAAGGACACATGCCGGCCAGCCTAAGTGTTCCAGAGCAGTAGCAAGCTACCATGGCTCAGCGGTAACACTAGGAGACATTTCCCGGTAAGAGAGGCTACTAAAGATAAACAACTAGGTAGTCAGATCCCACACATACCAAGCATTTCAATCATACACACAATATGCTCGATATGTGCAAATACAACGAAGCATCACAACATGACTCTACGACACAAGTACTTTATTTAAGGCTCAGGGAGCCATACATAGCATACACAAAGATACGGGTCACACGACCCAGCATTCAAGTCATACAGTCATACAAACCAGCAGCGGAAGTACATTGTCTGAGTACAGACAACTAGTAAAATAAAAGAGGCTTGGAAAGCTTAGCTATACTACGTGGTCCTTCACAAGCTCAGGGTAACCACCTGGGCCTTTAGCCTACTCGTTGATGTCAATGTCTACATAGAACCCATCAGAAGGGGTTGCAGCGTCTTCTGTAAAAAATGTAAATTATAGCAACATGAGTACAAAGGTACTCAGCAAGACTTACATCAGATCCTACATACATGCATATTATCAAGAAGGGTTGGTGGAGTTATTGCAGCAAGCCAGCTTTGACTCTTGGCTAGACTATCCTACGATACTTCAACTTGAAATGGTTTTGCGCACACGAGTCCACTACTCACCACTTCAATACACTACCGAGGATCCACCTCCGTCTCCCTATGGAAGAGCCATCCTCGGCACTCACACTTATCTTGAGGCTTTTAGCAGTTTCCATTTACTTGTCTATGAACTGTATAGGCAACCAAGTAGTCCTTTACCGCGGATGCGGCTATTCGAATAGGTTATGATAACCCTGCAGGGGTGTACTTCTTCATACACGCTCTCACCACATACCGTCGTTTACACGACATGTACTCGGCTACCTTCAAGCGGAAGCCCAACGTGGGTGTCGGCCACGACCTACCTAGTCACCTAAGCCTCCAGTCCAGGTTTATCGCCTATTCAGGTTCCATCCGCAGGGAGTCCGGCCGAGGTTTCCCATACGGCCCCGAACGATGTGAATAGGGTTCCCGAGATACCTAACGGGTATTCGGTACACCCGGCCACGTACCTACCGCATCACAGCCCACCCCTACGGTCAGCGCTGTCCACGGCCTCCAGTAGGCTACAAACACCAGAAACTACTTGCAACTCCTGGACGGAGAACTAGGGTGAATAAGAAGCCGAGAGGGTCCATTGGTTTCGGGCCCAATGCATGGTAGTAGCTGATTCTTAAATCACACATACAGATCTCAGTGCTTAAGGTCGGCTTCAATGAAACAACCCACCATGTACTCCTACATGGCCTCTCATCGATACCTTTACCAAATCGTGTTCACCACACCACTCTCATTACCGACATAATCATTTCACTCTAGCCCATCACCCAGATGAACCAGACCTGACACGACTCTAAGCATAGCAGGCATAGCAAGGTAGGAACAACACATACATATGGCTCAATCAACTCCTACACATGCTAGTGGGTTTTCATCTAGTTACTGTGGCAATGACAGGTCATGCAGAGGAAATGGGTTCAACTACCGTAGCACACAACAGTTTGAAACGCGTTGTCTTAATGCAGTAAAAGAGAGCAGGAGCGAGAACATGGGATTGTATCGATATGATCAAATGGTTGGTTGCTTGCCTGATGGTTCGATGCACTGATATGGTTCTTCGTTAGGGTAATCACGGTACTCCTCGGAGGCAGAACCTATCGCAAAGGACATCGATACACAACCATCACCAAACAATGTGCAACAATATGATGCATGCATGAAACATGGCAATATGAGTGTGCTGGGCTAATGCAACTAAAACCAGAAGGGTTTGAACAAATTTGAATCAAAGATTCAAATTTCAAACTCAAACATGGCCTTTTAAAGTGCTTTTCCTTGTTCTGCTTAAAACATCAATTTAACTTGTTTGATCATGCATGAAAATAGTACAGATGGATAGATTGGATTTTTCTGATCATTTTTCATATATAATTTGTCTAATTTGGAGTTACAGAATAAAAGTTATGAATTTTTGAAGTTTAAATAATATTCTGGAATTTCCTGATTTAAATTAAATCCAGAAATATATATATTGCGCCAGCATGACGTCAGCATGACGTCAGTGGTCCACTGCGGCTGGCTGGGGTCAAACCTGACGTGTGGGGTCCACACGTCAGTGACAGGGGGGTTAAACAGGGTTAGTTTAATCCTAATTAGGAATTAGTGGCGCAGGGGCCCACTGGTCAGTGTCAGGGGGGTAGTTAGTTTAACTAATTCGGTTAGTGCTAATCCTAATTAGCTAACAGGGCTGGGCCTACCTGTCAGGGACACAGGGGGGTCCTGCCGTGGTCAAGGTGGGTCAAACCCACCGGCGACATGACGCCGGCGAGGCCCGAGACGGCGGCGCGATGCGGAAACGCGCTACAGGGCACGGGCGAGGCCGTGCTTGGGCTCGTTGGAGAGCCCTTGCTCCCGCGCGTCGAACGGTGGTGGTGGCCGTGCCTGTGGTGGTCGGTACCGACGATGGCGAGCTCGTGAGCGACGGCCGGAGTTCGGCCAACAGCGGGTTAGGCGATGCAGGGCGCTAGGGGAGGCGTTGGTGCGTGCTACGTGCTCCTGGTGAGGTGTGGAGCACGATGGTGTGCTCGGCTTCGAGCTACAACGGCTCCAGCCACGGCGGCGACGAGGCACGGCGGCGGCGAGCTTCGGAGCTCAAGGGGACGGCAGCTACAGGATGCTAGGGATGACGGAGCAAGGGGGAATCGGTTCAGCGGCTCACCGCGGAGCTGCAGGGATGGTTAGCGGGCTCGGGGACGTCCGGTAGCTCTCGATTCGACGGCGACGATCTCCGGTGGCCGAGGAGGGGAACGGCGACGTGGGCGGCGATGCAGGGCTTCCCGAGGGGCTTGGCTTGGTGGGGAGGAAGAGGGGGTCGCGGCGGAGCTCCTGAGCTCAGCGGAGGGGCGAGGGGTGGCCGGTGACGGCTGCTATGGCGAACGGCGGCGATGGTGGTGTTCGGCCGTGAGAGAGAGAGCGAGGG
>NC_041381.1:237338875-237380372 GCF_002162155.2 Triticum dicoccoides | reverse complement strand
GGCGACGATCTCCGGTGGCCGAGGAGGGGAACGGCGACGTGGGCGGCGATGCAGGGCTTCCCGAGGGGCTTGGCTTGGTGGGGAGGAAGAGGGGGTCGCGGCGGAGCTCCTGAGCTCAGCGGAGGGGCGAGGGGTGGCCGGTGACGGCTGCTATGGCGAACGGCGGTGATGGTGGTGTTCGGCCGTGAGAGAGAGAGCGAGGGGGAGGAGGGGAAGAACCGAGGGAGAGTGAGAGAGAGCAGGGGAGGGCGTGGCGTCGTCCGGGGCATCGAGACGAGGAGGGGAGGGGCAGGCAGGCAGGCGAGCAGGTGGCGTGGCGCGGTGGCGCGCGCGCGCGCCGGCCACACTCCCCTCCCTCTGTCGAGGACGAAGACGACAGAGGAGGGAGGCGGGCTGGGCCGGCCAGCTGGCTGGGCCAGAGGCGCCAGGTAAAAGGCCCAGGTAAGGTCCTCCCTTTTATTTATTTCTGTTTTCTAATTTCTGACATTTGTTTTGATTTAAATAAAATATTAAATCATTTTATAACCTTATGCCAATTTTTGCAGGAGCTAGATATATTATTCCAGAGCTCCCCAACAGGTGGCATAGTTTTTGGACATATATTAATATATATAACTAATATATTTCCAATGCAAATATTTATGCATTAATTCCAAATGCCCAAAATAAATACCTATGAGCTCTTAAAAATATTGGTTTGATTTTTATCTCTGTCCAATATTTTCAGAGAGCAACATGAGCATTTTCTTGGACCCTTTTGGAGAAATTTTTATTTGGGTCATTTTCAAAAATGATTCTGAGGGTTTCACAAATCCCCATTTCAAATTAAATGGAATTTTAAACAAGATGCACACACTCTGATGCATGACTAGCTAGGGTGTGACACTTTTCTGCAGGTCGACCTTCATCATGGACACCGCGTGCATCTTCTACTTCCACTGCACCAGCACCTCCATCAGGTGCCACCTCCAGCCGTGATACAAGAAAGCAGGCACAACCACCACTCTCTAGCAAGAGCGCACCCGACGGGCCTGCACATTGCTCTTCTTCTTCCATGGCATCAACAGGGCACACAAGTGATATTATTTATCGTCATTTTAAGGGAAGAGGTCATTATGCGAGAGAGTGCAAATCTGAGCGTGTGATGATTGCTACTGAGGATGGTGGGTATGAGTCCGCTAATGACTATGATGAGGAGACTTTGTGTCAGGACCCCGACTCAATGCCACATCGATCTAGCATGTAACACCTCATATCACTTTGCAGCCTCACGCACGGTATTCCCACGGGTGTCGCCTTACCTTTGCCCGGGACCGTTTGCGCCTTTTGGCACACGTATATGACAGTGTCGCTAGCATCCATATGATAAGGAGCCCGGGCTGACATGGCTAGTCGTAAACCCAAAGCGGCACAGACTTACAGGGACAGGCATCCATGACCCAGCATCGAACGTGTCGGTCATCAGCGAGTGAATCCAGGCTGTAGCACTGGGCTAGCAGGACTCCGGTGAACCGGGCTGTAGCGGGCTAACAGGACTCCGGTATTCACCGCGTGACATTTCCCCGAAGGGACAGACACAGGAACGAAGAAGGACACATGCTGGCCAGCCTAAGTGTTTCGGAGCAGTAGCAAGCTACCATGGCTCGGTGGAAACACTAGGAGACATTTCCCCGTAAGAGAGGCTACTAAAGATAAACAACTAGATGGTCAGATCCCACACATACCAAGCATTTCAATAACATACACACAATATGCTCGATATGTGCAAATACAACATGGCATCACAACATGACTCTATGACTCAAGTAATCTATTCAATAGGCTCCGAGGAGCGAGATATTACAAACATGGGTCTCATGACCCAACATTCAGAGCATACAAATCAAGCACAAGCGGAGGCTATCATGTCTGAGTACAGACATCTATAAATGAAAAAGGCTGAGAAGCCTGACTATCTACCAAATCCTGCCGAGGCACAAGATCGTAGCTGAGGTAACAAGCTAAACGTCGAAGACCACGCGGAAATACTAGTGAGACTGAAGTCTCTCTGCAAAAACATAAAATAGGCAAACATGAGTACAAATGTACCCAGCAAGACTTACATCAGAACTATCTACATATGCATCATTAGCAACAAAGGGGATGGTGGGGTTTAACTGCAGCAAGCCAGCTTTGACTCGGTGGCTATCCTGAACTACGACTGCGAGTAACTTTTTTGAGGTGGCGCACACGAGTCCACATATTCACCATATCAATACACCACTATGGATCCGCTCCCGTCTCCCTACGAGAACGCCATCCATAGCACTCACGCTTATCTTGCGTATTTTAGAGTATCCACTTTCACTTGTCTATGAACTGATATAAGAAACCCAGAAGTCCTTTTCCGCGGACACGGCTATTCGAATAGATTAGGTTAACCCTGCAGGGGTGTACTTCTTCACACACGCTCTCACCACTTACCGCCGTTTACACGACATGTACTCGGCAACCTTCAAGCGGAAGCCCAACGTGGGTGTCGGCCACGACCTGCCTAAACACTCAAGTCTCTAGTCCAGGTTTATCGCCTATTCGGGTTCCATCCATGAGGAGATCCGGCCGGAGTTTCGCTCACAGCCCCAAACGATGTGTACAGGGTTCCGTGACACCAAACGGGTGCCCGGTTTACCCGGCCACGTGCCTACCGCATCACAGCCCACCCCTACGGTCAGCGCTGCGCACGGCCTCCAGCATACTACAAACACCAGAAACTACTTGCAACTCCTGGACAGAGGACAAGGGTGATCAAGAAGCCGAGAGGGTCCATTGGTTTCGGGCCCAATGCGTGGTAGTAGCTGAATCATGGATCACAAACACAGAACTCAGTTCCTGAGGACGGCTGCAATGAGACAACCCACCATGTACTCCTACATGGCCTCTCACCGCTACCTTTACCAAATCGTGTTCACACACTTAGCTCACACACAGTAGGACAGGTTCACACGCCTCTGATTCATCCCCGATGAATCAGACCTGACTCAACTCTAAGCAATAGCAGGCATGCCAAACAAACATGAATGAGTAGGCACATCAGGGCTCAAACAACTCCTACTCATGCTAGTGGGTTTCATCTATTTACTGTGGCAATGACAGGTCATGCAAAGGACAAAGGGGTTCAGCTACCGCAGCAAGTAACAGATGAATCGGTGTTGTCCTAATGCAGTAAAAGAGAGCAGGAGCGAGAGAGTAGGATTGTATCGGAATGAACAAGGGGGTTTTGCTTGCCTGGCACTTCTGAAGATAGCATTGAGTCTTCATCAGTGTCAACGATCACATCATCGATATCACGTCTATCGAGAGGGGACAATACCGGCAACACAAAAGGGAACACAATCAATGCAATGCACAATATGATGCATGATCATGACATGGCAAGATGAATGTGTGTTGGGCTAATGCAACTAGCAACAGATTAAATGAAGTTGGTTTGAATATAAAATTCAAATTCAAACTCCATATGTGATTAAATAAATGCCCTTTAATTGATTTGTGCTAAACAGCAGCTATAAGTTGTTCTAACATGCATGAAAATGGTACAGATGGATTCCTTGAATTTTTCTGATAATTTTTCATATATAATTTATTTAATTTGGAGCTACGGTTGAATTTCTATGAATTTTAGAAGTTTTAGGCATTTTCTGAAATTTCCTGGATATTTAGAATTAAAATAATTCCAGAAAATGAATTTACTGCGTCAGCACTACGTCAGCATGACGTAAGCGAGTCAACGGGCAGCCCAGGTCAAACTGACCAGTGGGTCCTCCGTGTCAGTGACTAACCTAACTAACTGGGTTAGTTAGCGTTTTAACTTAAACTAACCTAGATTAATTAGGCGGGCTGGTCCCGCATGTCAGTGACACAGGGAAGGTCAAACCCCGGTCAAATGGCCCAAACAGGCCGGCGGCTCAACGCCGGCGGCAACAGGCACGGCGGAGGGCTTCGGGATCGCTCCTCCGGCGACCATTCGGGCGGCGGAGAGGCTCTACGGGTAGCTGGGAGGGCGCCGCGTCTTCCTGTGGAGTCGGTTGGGGTCGGGGCGGCCGGAATCGGCGCCGGCGTCGACCTAGGTGGCCGCCGGAGTTCGGCCAAGGTCGAACGCGAAGCTGCAGTGCACTAGAGGGGAAACGGAAAGGCTCTATGGGCTCCTGGGAGGGCGGCGAACTCGGTAACGTGCTCGGGCGCTAGCTGGGGTGACCCTGGCCACGGCAGCGCCATGACCGGCGGCGAGGAGCAATCGGCTCCGGTGAGAAGGCGGCTGGAGTGCGGGAACAAGCGCGGGGAGAAGGGGAAATGGAAGAGGAGCTCACAGCGAGGTCGATGAGCAGCTCGGTGGTCTCGGGGAGGCGGCGGAGGTGGCGAATTGACCGCGGCGAACTTCGGTGGCCGGCGACGGAAACGGCGATGGTGGCGGCGTTGCAGCACGTCCGGGAGGTCCGTAGCTCAACGAGGAGGTGGAGGGGGTTGTGGCGGAGCTCGGAAGCGGGTCGGGGAGGCGAGGGGAGGCCAGTGGCTACGGTGATGCCCGTCGGCGGCGGCGGTGGTTCTCGGGTGAGAGGGAGAGAGAGCAGGGGGAGAAGAGGAGGGCGAGGGAGAGTGAGAGCGGTGCGGGGCAGCTGCGTGGCTTCGTCCGGGGCATCGAGGGAGTCCGGGGGAAGCAGGAGGTGGCCAGCAGGGGGGGAGGTGGCGCGCGCGCGTGCCGGCGAGCGTCGGGCACACGCCCTCGTCCTTCTGTCCGAGGAGGAAGACGACAGGGAAGGCGCGGGTGGGCTGGGCCGGCCAGGGGGGAAGCTGGGCCGGCTGGTGGGCTGCACGGGTGAGGCCAGGTAAGGTTTCTCTCCTCTCTTTTATTTCTATTTTAGTTACTGTTTTCTATTTTCTGTAATTGTGTTTGGATTTATTAAAAATGCCAGAGCATTTCCAAAAATCATGCAACTGACTGTGGCCACTGTTTGGAATATTTCCAACAGTAAACATTTCAGTTTGTGATTATTTGAGCATTTAAAATATTATTAGCAATTAAATGCCCAAATGCAAATACTACAAATTTAATTCAAAATCCAGGAATAGCCTATAAATATGTTCATCATTTTTGGAAGAGGTTTTCACCTTTAACAGAAATTATGAACATTTCCAAAAGGCATTCTGGGTTATTGAAAATATTTTTTATTGAACCTAGTTAAATTTCATTTGGTGCTAGGGTTTCAACAATCCCCATTTCAAATTTAAATGAAAGTTAAACATGGTGCAACACTCTAATGCATGCACTAGGCATTGTCAGAACTAGGGATGTGACAACTCACCCCCACTAAACAAGAATCTCGTCTCGAGATTCAAGCGTAGGGTAAGGTGAAGGGGAAACGCAAACTAGTATAATCTTCATGATCCAGGGTGCACTTCAAATGAACGTTGGTTTGAACACCATTTTGTCTTGTCATCTTGCTCTGAGAACTCCAGCTAATCATGACAAGGAGAGGAAAGGAAAACTCTGGAAGGATCGGTCTTCTCGAAGATCGAACAACTCAGGATTAACTTCCGGAATGAGACATAGAACCATCTCTCGGGTTGAGACACGAGATACACATCAAGAGGGGTGGAAAGAAACGGATGACGAAGGTTCACTAGGTAGACAACAATTCCACACCTAGGAAGGTGGTAAACGATTGTCAACGTAGCGAGGAGTTGAGTTACCATGATACCACGACGAAACATCCTGGAGGGGGTGATTCGTAGATTATTATCTTAAGTGGCAAAAAGAATTACCTTTGATATAGAGATCGTTAAGACTCTCTATATCAGCCTAAGGCAAATCACAGCAGTCGATTGGCGGGGTCGGTAGAATGACATACTTGGACTTGGATGATGTGGATTACCTTGTTGAAGACAACGTAATGGATGATTTTGCTTATCACCGGAAATGGAGGAGACCCATGGTAGAATGGCACATTGGCAGTGCAAGCTGGGAACAAAATGCAAATGCTGGGAATGATTCTGGTAACTGGGGAAGAACCCAACAATAGAGAGTGAATTCACTGTTGGAGTGGTTATAGCATAATCGAGGAAATCTGGGGCAATCCCAGCTAGTGCCGATGATAAGACGTAGCGCTTGTGCGTGCTCTCAAGAACTTGAGCATTTCCACAATCATCAAGGTTTTATCAACAACCGCGTCAAGGGTGCTGACAACACAACATACTACCATGATGAATAGCGATGGACGATGCAGATGCGAAGGAGGATAACACTTTCTCAGATTTCACCTTAGCGAGGCCAAGCAAATAAAATCTGGATGATCGACCGAGAGACATTTAGCACTCCGCTTCTAATGTTCTCCTTGATGTGCTAGTATAACCCATTCATAGATATGGTTTGATATCTAAAACATCAAGTAAAAGGTCGGACTTCGGGAACACAAAAATCCATAGGGGCAACTAGGGAGTAATCCTACGAAATCCCTATGGGGGGGGTGGCCAACTTCCTCAAACAAGATACTATAATAATAGGTCTACCGGATGGGTGTGTTGGCCACGACATCCACCTTACCGGTTATCGAGAGACCAATATTATAGTTCTTAGGGAAATGTTCCAACCATCATATCTGCCTGAGATTCAGCTCTGGTTGGTGTTAGGATATTCCAGGCTCATCGAGTCTTAGGAAGAAAAATGAAAGTTTGCAACACAAATCGACGAGATGACATTGCGGGATTCTCGGGAGATGAACTACGATAGCAAGCTCCAAAACATGAGCTGGTTCTGCTACAAACATGTGAACACGCTGTCCCAGACAAGCATGACCACGTGGTAGTCTTATAATAAAACACTACCGAGTTCAGGTGGGGAACCATCAACGAGGATATCAAAATCCTTGCATAAGGTATACTCTTAAGAAGGAACTTCTTCTCCTTGAACAAATCAATCAGTGGCTTGGTGTGCTCGGAACACATATGGAATGAAGGTTGCAAGTCTCCAGACCACAGAATACTTCGCACGTATGCATGACTGACTTGGGATGATTCCAGAGGAAGCAAAACTAACTTTCTCAAATCCACGGCGGCAACTTTCACCAAATGCACGTGTATAAGAGGAAGTCACTCCTTTCATCAAACAAATACTTCATGAGTTAGCATGAAGAAATGCTTTCAAAAGTTTCCAACACTAGCTTAATGTTCAACAAAATCATGGAGGAGATAAGGATGTTGTCAATGGGCTCAACAACAATTCTTCCGGGTTTCCCTTTAAAAGGAATTCCATAGTTAAGAGAACAAGTGTTAGCATTGGTCAGACCCAAAAGATATAATGGTGTATGCTCGAGGGATCAACCACGAATAAGACAACATTACGAGCATCGTTGGTACTGATTTGATTTGACGATAGCCCACACTCAAATCAAAGGATTGATAAGACAATAGGTCCAGCAACTGATCACAAGGACCAATCGATGAAGATATCATCTTTCTTCAACACACACTACACAAGAATATCCCTTTGGAACGAACTAAGTCAGACAAGCTTTTATCTTCCAACTCTCCAAGTTGTTGTCTAGCTTAACCAACTAGCTCAGGGATATCTAACACCGATTCTTGGAGAGAAGGTGGTTCACAAGAAACCAACTTGATCACGAACTCAACATAGCGGTCAGGTGACAACCCGGTAACACCTCCAAGAAGATATTTGGAAAGTCACGAACCACCGGTATGTTACTAAGCTCGAGAACAATCTTGCTTTTGAGGGCAAGACGATATGATCAAATGAGTGAGGACTTGACAAGATCCTAACTCATCAATCGAAGGGTGCACTGAAATAAGGACTAGGTAGCACGATCAGTCTTAGAAGGATGATTCGAAAACCAACATACTAAGAATGAAATTATTATCCTTTAACTACCAAGCAACAGAGTTGCTAGCAGTATTGATTTCACACATCACAATTCATTTGTCGGTATTCCGGTTGCATCAACACGAGGGCCGAGGAATGAACAGTGATGGCAAGAAGTCTCACTGTACCAAGAGTTCATGGGATGGTGTGCAATTCCTATAACAATCTCGATATAAAATATGTAATACTCCAAGGTAGAGCAGAACCAAAAGCTGGATTGGCATTTGATCTGCGGAATACAACTACTTTGACCCAATCCTAGATATGGAAGAGGTACTGGAGTTTGTTTCTCCTAGTCATTCCGCGATAGAATGGCTTGACGGACCACACGAGTAATAGGCATCGATAAACAAACGCACACATACTCTTGACTATCAATTGATAGACGAGGGTCAGAATGCAACTAAAGAGAACAACTCAAAGGAACATATAACTTTCTGAGTTGTGGATGCATAGATTAGTATGTCGAACCAAGTTCAACATATTTCTTCCGGATAACCCATGCAGAAAGGTAGAACTGGCAGAGTCACGATTTATGAATGGAGAACTCCTCAAGAGTACTCTAATTGTGATTTTTTTTTGATCCAATAAACATCTGCCATAAGTAGTTCATGGTATTTGGAAGAAGAAGATACCACGGACTTCAAGGACTATCGCAAAGGTTACTAATATCCTAAAGGCACTAGCAATTACTATCAACATGAAGTAGGTAGAGTGAATCTCGGGTTCAGAACCCAGGAGTAGAATACCTACTACTAAGTAGCATCACGGGATGCTTCCGAGAATAAAGGCCATAATCTTCACACTAGGACACAAATCATGGCTAGACCACTAGATGATCCCCTAAGCACTTAGGGTCATAATAATAATTCCAACATATATGTCGAGGCAATAATTACCTCAACACACCGATTAGTGTGGTTAATATGGCCCATGGGAACATCGGAAACAGAAGGAAGGGATTTGCAAATGCATCGGACTATTTAGAAACCTGGGATGACTCGGACAGCATAACGGCTATAATTGCTCAAAAAGATTTGAGACAATCACAAAAATGGTGGCATAACCACTCAGAAGCACAATATCAAGGTTCCGAGATCAACAATTAACATACGGAAGTAGTAGGAACTGAACTGAGACTTAAATCCAACAATCTTATAAGTCTACTGATTAGTAACACGTGATCCTAATAGAAAGAAGAGATAGCCTAGTTCTTAATCCCCGCAGGAAAGATAAGATGACTCAGATCAGAAGGGCATGAGGTATAAGGAGTAAAAAGAGCCTTACGTTCCATCCCACAATCAATTCCCTTATATAACTAAAGAATTTCTAGACTCAACTTCGACCGGTTTGGCTTGGTAATCCTACAGGCAGTCAAGCTCTGATACCAACGCTGTCAGGACCTCGACTCAATGCCACATCGATCTAGCATGTAACACCTCATATCACTTTGCGGCCTCACGCACGGTATCCCCACGGGTGTCGCCTTACCTTTGCCCGGGACCGTTTGCGCCTTTTGGCACACGTATATGACAGTGTCGCTAGCATCCATATGATAAGGAGCCCGGGCTGACATGGCTAGTCGTAAACCCAAAGCGGCACAGACTTACAGGGACAGGCATCCATGACCCAGCATCGAACGTGTCGGTCATCAGCGAGTGAATCCAGGCTGTAGCACTGGGCTAGCAGGACTCCGGTGAACCGGGCTGTAGCGGGCTAACAGGACTCCGGTATTCACCGCGTGACATTTCCCCGAAGGGACAGACACAGGAACGAAGAAGGACACATGCTGGCCAGCCTAAGTGTTCCGGAGCAGTAGCAAGCTACCATGGCTCGGTGGAAACACTAGGAGACATTTCCCCGTAAGAGAGGCTACTAAAGATAAACAACTAGATGGTCAGATCCCACACATACCAAGCATTTCAATAACATACACACAATATGCTCGATATGTGCAAATACAACATGGCATCACAACATGACTCTATGACTCAAGTAATCTATTCAATAGGCTCCGAGGAGCGAGATATTACAAACATGGGTCTCATGACCCAACATTCAGAGCATACAAATCAAGCACAAGCGGAGGCTATCATGTCTGAGTACAGACATCTATAAATGAAAAAGGCTGAGAAGCCTGACTATCTACCAAATCCTGCCGAGGCACAAGATCGTAGCTGAGGTAACAAGCTAAACGTCGAAGACCACGCGGAAATACTAGTGAGACTGAAGTCTCTCTGCAAAAACATAAAATAGGCAAACATGAGTACAAATGTACCCAGCAAGACTTACATCAGAACTATCTACATATGCATCATTAGCAACAAAGGGGATGGTGGGGTTTAACTGCAGCAAGCCAGCTTTGACTCGGTGGCTATCCTGAACTACGACTGCGAGTAACTTTTTTGAGGTGGCGCACACGAGTCCACATATTCACCATATCAATACACCACTATGGATCCGCTCCCGTCTCCCTACGAGAACGCCATCCATAGCACTCACGCTTATCTTGCGTATTTTAGAGTATCCACTTTCACTTGTCTATGAACTGATATAAGAAACCCAGAAGTCCTTTTCCGCGGACACGGCTATTCGAATAGATTAGGTTAACCCTGCAGGGGTGTACTTCTTCACACACGCTCTCACCACTTACCGCCGTTTACACGACATGTACTCGGCAACCTTCAAGCGGAAGCCCAACGTGGGTGTCGGCCACGACCTGCCTAAACACTCAAGTCTCTAGTCCAGGTTTATCGCCTATTCGGGTTCCATCCATGAGGAGATCCGGCCGGAGTTTCGCTCACAGCCCCAAACGATGTGTACAGGGTTCCGTGACACCAAACGGGTGCCCGGTTTACCCGGCCACGTGCCTACCGCATCACAGCCCACCCCTACGGTCAGCGCTGCGCACGGCCTCCAGCATACTACAAACACCAGAAACTACTTGCAACTCCTGGACAGAGGACAAGGGTGATCAAGAAGCCGAGAGGGTCCATTGGTTTCGGGCCCAATGCGTGGTAGTAGCTGAATCATGGATCACAAACACAGAACTCAGTTCCTGAGGACGGCTGCAATGAGACAACCCACCATGTACTCCTACATGGCCTCTCACCGCTACCTTTACCAAATCGTGTTCACACACTTAGCTCACACACAGTAGGACAGGTTCACACGCCTCTGATTCATCCCCGATGAATCAGACCTGACTCAACTCTAAGCAATAGCAGGCATGCCAAACAAACATGAATGAGTAGGCACATCAGGGCTCAAACAACTCCTACTCATGCTAGTGGGTTTCATCTATTTACTGTGGCAATGACAGGTCATGCAAAGGACAAAGGGGTTCAGCTACCGCAGCAAGTAACAGATGAATCGGTGTTGTCCTAATGCAGTAAAAGAGAGCAGGAGCGAGAGAGTAGGATTGTATCGGAATGAACAAGGGGGTTTTGCTTGCCTGGCACTTCTGAAGATAGCATTGAGTCTTCATCAGTGTCAACGATCACATCATCGATATCACGTCTATCGAGAGGGGACAATACCGGCAACACAAAAGGGAACACAATCAATGCAATGCACAATATGATGCATGATCATGACATGGCAAGATGAATGTGTGTTGGGCTAATGCAACTAGCAACAGATTAAATGAAGTTGGTTTGAATATAAAATTCAAATTCAAACTCCATATGTGATTAAATAAATGCCCTTTAATTGATTTGTGCTAAACAGCAGCTATAAGTTGTTCTAACATGCATGAAAATGGTACAGATGGATTCCTTGAATTTTTCTGATAATTTTTCATATATAATTTATTTAATTTGGAGCTACGGTTGAATTTCTATGAATTTTAGAAGTTTTAGGCATTTTCTGAAATTTCCTGGATATTTAGAATTAAAATAATTCCAGAAAATGAATTTACTGCGTCAGCACTACGTCAGCATGACGTAAGCGAGTCAACGGGCAGCCCAGGTCAAACTGACCAGTGGGTCCTCCGTGTCAGTGACTAACCTAACTAACTGGGTTAGTTAGCGTTTTAACTTAAACTAACCTAGATTAATTAGGCGGGCTGGTCCCGCATGTCAGTGACACAGGGAAGGTCAAACCCCGGTCAAATGGCCCAAACAGGCCGGCGGCTCAACGCCGGCGGCAACAGGCACGGCGGAGGGCTTCGGGATCGCTCCTCCGGCGACCATTCGGGCGGCGGAGAGGCTCTACGGGTAGCTGGGAGGGCGCCGCGTCTTCCTGTGGAGTCGGTTGGGGTCGGGGCGGCCGGAATCGGCGCCGGCGTCGACCTAGGTGGCCGCCGGAGTTCGGCCAAGGTCGAACGCGAAGCTGCAGTGCACTAGAGGGGAAACGGAAAGGCTCTGTGGGCTCCTGGGAGGGCGGCGAACTCGGTAACGTGCTCGGGCGCTAGCTGGGGTGACCCTGGCCACGGCAGCGCCATGACCGGCGGCGAGGAGCAATCGGCTCCGGTGAGAAGGCGGCTGGAGTGCGGGAACGAGCGCGGGGAGAAGGGGAAATGGAAGAGGAGCTCACAGCGAGGTCGATGAGCAGCTCGGTGGTCTCGGGGAGGCGACGGAGGTGGCGAATTGACCGCGGCGAACTTCGGTGGCCGGCGACGGAAACGGCGATGGTGGCGGCGTTGCAGCACGTCCGGGAGGTCCGTAGCTCAACGAGGAGGTGGAGGGGGTTGTGGCGGAGCTCGGAAGCGGGTCGGGGAGGCGAGGGGAGGCCAGTGGCTACGGTGATGCCCGTCGGCGGCGGCGGTGGTTCTCAGGTGAGAGGGAGAGAGAGCAGGGGGAAAAGAGGAGGGCGAGGGAGAGTGAGAGCGGTGCGGGGCAGCTGCGTGGCTTCGTCCGGGGCATCGAGGGAGTCCGGGGGAAGCAGGAGGTGGCCAGCAGGGGGGGAGGTGGCGCGCGCGCGTGCCGGCGAGCGTCGGGCACACGCCCTCGTCCTTCTGTCCGAGGAGGAAGACGACAGGGAAGGCGCGGGTGGGCTGGGCCGGCCAGGGGGGAAGCTGGGCCGGCTGGTGGGCTGCACGGGTGAGGCCAGGTAAGGTTTCTCTCCTCTCTTTTATTTCTATTTTAGTTACTGTTTTCTATTTTCTGTAATTGTGTTTGGATTTATTAAAAATGCCAGAGCATTTCCAAAAATCATGCAACTGACTGTGGCCACTGTTTGGAATATTTCCAACAGTAAACATTTCAGTTTGTGATTATTTGAGCATTTAAAATATTATTAGCAATTAAATGCCCAAATGCAAATACTATATAATTTAATTCAAAATCCAGGAATAGCCTATAAATATGTTCATCATTTTTGGAAGAGGTTTTCACCTTTAACAGAAATTATGAACATTTCCAAAAGGCATTCTGGGTTATTGAAAATATTTTTTATTGAACCTAGTTAAATTTCATTTGGTGCTAGGGTTTCAACAATCCCCATTTCAAATTTAAATGAAAGTTAAACATGGTGCAACACTCTAATGCATGCACTAGGCATTGTCAGAACTAGGGATGTGACACTTTGGCTCTTATTACACATGAAGAACATGGTGGAGATGATTCTGAACATGAGACGCAATACATGACTCCTGAAGATGCTGACAGCTATGAATGTTTATGATGTAGGGTAGAACCCTAGATGCCCGATCTTTCACGATTGGAGGTGATCCTACGAAGAACATGAAGAACACAAGGAGAAATCACAAAGGGGAAACACGAGAGAATCACTCAAACCAACAAGATATGGTCACACATGTGCTAGATCCTTGGAATACAAAGAGTGATACACGATTCAAAGTCAATAAAGGACTATACAAAGGGTCTTCTCCATGAGGAGGTCTTGAAGGTTCTTCCTGTGATGGGGTCTTGAATCCGCTTGGAGGATCTTCTCCGAAGAGGTCATGAGCTCCGAGGAGAAGTAACCAAGTGGATGAGCAGAGCTCTATCTCAAATATGAGCTATCACATTGCTAACCCTAGAAAAGAGGTGGAGGAGTCGTATATATAGGCAAAGGGGGCGAGGGGATACATGTGCCTCGGCCCAACACGCGCACGCAGGCGGGGGTCCGGATGATCCGGGCTTCAGGGGTCCGTATGATCCGGGGGACGGTCCGGATGAGGCGAAGGGGCAGGCGGTGGCGGCGACGGCCCGGATGTCCGGAGGGGGGGGGGGTCTGAATGTCCGGCTGTGGTCCGGATGATCCAGGGCTTGTCTGGATGGTCCGGCTTTGGGGCCCAGCTTCAGGTGTCTTCGGGCACATTATCCGGATCGTCCGGGCTCTGTCCCGATCGTCCGGGACCTCGTTCGGATCATTAGGCCAGCCTGGGACTTGGCTGATTTCTTCTCCGTCTTCACGCATGTCTTCCGCTTCTGATTCTCCTTGCTCCTTAGCTTCTCCATGGCTAACTCCTTGGTACCTAAGTATGTAAAGCCTCTCCGTTTGAGGTAGTAGCCATGCCGCGTGTGATTTGAAAGGAAGTTGTGAGAGGAGTGATGTCACCTTGGTTTCGAGAGCTCTTGCACGTGCTCTTGTGATTGGTCCAAGTGGTGTCGTGGGAGATGTAGATGCGTCCATGGGGATGATTGTGGGATGCTTCGCATCATCTCCCCCCTTGGGAAAGATCCGACCTCAGATCGAAAG
Organism: Triticum dicoccoides; assembly: GCF_002162155.2. Classification (NCBI taxonomy): domain Eukaryota; kingdom Viridiplantae; phylum Streptophyta; class Magnoliopsida; order Poales; family Poaceae; genus Triticum; species Triticum dicoccoides. The sequence goes on along the minus strand of NC_041381.1, from coordinate 237,365,818 downwards.
CTTCATCACAATGGTATGGCGAGAGGTCTTTGACATTGAAGATGTCGCTCACGTTGTACTTGTCGCTTGGGAGGTCGATCTTGTAAGCGTTGTTGTTGTAGTGTGCTACCACCTTGAAGGGTCCATCGGCTCATGGTAGAAGTTTGGACTTGCATTCGTTGGGGAAGCGTTCCTTGCAAAGGTGTAGCCACACAAGATCTTCAATGTTGAATATCATGGGTTGCTTGTTGATGTTGAGCTTGGTCACGAGTCGTTGTACTTGGCGCTTTATGGTGTGCCTTGTATCTTCATGCATATTCTTGAGGTAGATTGCTCTTGCACTCGCGTCCATGTTGGTGTGCTCTTGTAGTGGAAGAGGAAGACACTACAAAAAAAACACTTCCGTGATGATACATGTTTGTCACGGTAGGTCGCGTTTTTTTGTCATGCATGTACATCCATGACGATTTTATGACAGAATCAAGATAGTCATACCTGTGCTGTCGTAGAAGTGTTCCATGACATTACCAAAATTATCATCACGGAAGTATCCACTTCCATGACGATAAATCGCGCGTCACAGAAGTGCATTCGTCAAGGGTGACCGACACGTGGCATCCACCGTAACAGAACGCCGTTAAGCTATCGGGTCGGGTTTTGGATCCAATAACCCGTTAACAGCCCCGACCAATGGGGATTTTCCACGTGTAAAATCATCATTGGTTGGAGAAAACATGTGTCGGCTCATCGTTGGGACAGATGTCATCCACTCATTGGACAGAAGGCGCCTATGATACATCGACACGTGGCACGGCCCAACAGAGGCCCATTCCTGTGAAAAGTCCGGCCCGTTTGACTTGGTCAAAAGATGGCGGGTCGGCCCATGGAAAGCTTGTTAACGGCCTGTTCACATATAGCCCATTTACAGCCCGCTAACCCAAGGCCCGTTACGCCCTATCCGAATTAGGCCCAGTAGCGTCATCTAGGCCATCCAATATGATTCCATCCCATTTTCACTTCTGGCTCATGTATGGCCCATGACGTCTTTTCGGCCCATATGAGGCCCTTTGTAACTCTTGGCCCATTAACATCCCGTGGGCAAACTGGCCCGTAATGAACAGTGTAGCACTTTACACCCATTAACGGCCCGTGGTGAAACTGGCCCGTAATGAATAGTGTATCACTTTATACCCATTAACAACCCGTTATTCTGTTGGGTCGTTTCCAACCCATGTTATCTTTCGGCCTTCTCAGAGCCCATTAATTCTTGGGCTCATTTCCAACCTTCATTTACCTACGGCCCATTACTGTCATTTTCTGCTTGTGGGCCAAATTCAGCCCGTGGTTACAGGTGGCCCGTTTGTGGTCCGTTAATTCGTTGGGCCATTTTCATAGCGTCATCAAATACGGCCTATTAACGATGGCCCGTTATGGTCGGCCCATGAACGGATGATTCCAACTCTAGCCCGTTTACGGCCATAATGCGGTTTGTTATTGGCCCATGTTTGGCCAATCGATCATACGACCCATATAAGGCCCATTGATGATACGGTCCGTAGAAGGCCCATTGTTTCTATGGCCCGTAGAAGGCCCACTGTTTCTATGGCCAGTAGGAGGCCCAGTGTCACTATAGTAAATATTAGCCCATGGTTATTGTGGCCTAGTTTTAAAAAATAGGTTATTGCAGCCACTAGCAAACCACGAAAAAAGAACTGCACTGACTACAAGCAAACAAATAAACAAGACAACAAGGAAATAAATAAGCAAGCAACTCATGCTAGGCTATCACGGCTATTACACATATTACATCCACTGGGCATCAAAGTTCGCCACCAGTGCAAATATAGGGAACAAAGTAGCATATAAACGCCGCAGCAAAACAAGTCCAGAATTGAAACCACTTCAGAAGAGTTCAAGAAACAATATCCTGGGTACCCATAATGCTGGCAAGATGCTTAGCAAGCTTATTAACTTTCTCTTGTTTGGCGCTTAAATCCTCCAGCGCTTGCTGTTGCACAAGAAAGTATGCATCTGAATTCTGCAGGGACTTCCTCAGTCCTTCGGCTTCTTGCCGCAATACAGCTGATTGATGCCTTTCAGCTTGTAGCTAAGACTGAAGAAGCCGAAGTGATTCAGGCAGCGAGTTCGAAGAGCTTGTGCCAGCGGTACTGGCCAGTAACTCGAACACTACATCAACGCAGGACTGTGGGGTTTTCTCACTGTCTACAAGATTGTTTTTATCAACTTTCTTGGAGACCAACAGGATTGTCTCACTATCTTGAACCTTACCTGCATTACTTTCTCTACCATTGCATAGTGGGGTGCTCTTCTCCAATATTCTGTCTGCATACTACAAGAGAAACAAGCAGACACATCACATGTTTAGCTTGTAGTATACGAAACTCATTTTGGTAAACCGGTTCAGTAGTAAGGTGGACACGATAACAACATGAAACAAACATATATCTATGTACTATGGTCACTGTATTGTCCATATCATTCTAGTTTATGTTCCCTAATCAAGATAGAGACACAGTTCAACTCATATATTTTTAAGACACAACAGCATAGACAGAATATAAGTGTGAGAAACTACACAACATTGGCAGCAATTGTAATGTGCATCACATGAGAACATAACTGTTTATACAACTTAAACTGAAATCAACATAGAGCAAGAAGTTAGAACAACAATCCAGTTAAAGAAATAGGTTTAAAACATACCTGTTGCGCCATTGGAGTTTCAATTGGATCCTTCAAATTCGAAAGTAGTTGGTATGAGTAAATACAGTGATGCAACAACAAAGGACTATGGACCATAGCTACATAATCTGACCTGAGAATAGTTGCTCTTCTACTTTAAACGTGGAGTTTGGGTTAGCTGTGGTGGTCTTCATGCTTTGGGCACTGCAGTAGCTTTACAAACTGCTCGTGTGGGGGTACTCTGTGGTGGACATGGTGCTTTGTCAACTAGAAGTGGGTTACTATCCGCTGGGGTTGCGGTTAGATGGGTTGTAGCTGGTTCTCTGCCCAACAGTGTAAGTGTGCAATCTGGAAGAGTCTCGATTATGTGTGGCGGGGCTAGTTTGTGGGCCAGTACAACCATGGTTCTATCTGCATCGATGGGTAGCACTGTCTTTTGTGAAGAACGGGTTTTTTCTCCCTTAGATACTGCCATCACCCCCTCCAATTCAAATGGCTGATAAACAAGAAAAGAAATTGAATGTACAGACATTGTATGATAGACAGATGTGGTAATTCACATATATGTTATCTAATCAAACAGGACAGCATGACACAATTTCACATATATGATGCCTAACTAAACAGGATAGCATGACACAGTTTCAGATATATGATGGATAACTTAACAGGATACAATGGCATAATTCAACATATGATGAGTACCTAAACAGGATGACATGACAAAACTATATGATGTCTTTCTAAAATAGGTTGGGATGAAATAATTCACATACATGTTGTCTAAGTATACATGATGGCATGATATAATTGACATAATTGATTCATATACTAAGCAGCTGGCACTCACATGTATGATCTCTAAATTAAGCAGATGGAATTCAATATTGTGCATATGATGTCTAAGCTAAGAAATGCAAGACACCATATGCATCATATGAGAAATATAAACATTGCAACTTAGAGCATACATCTCAGGTGGGATATAGGACTGGTCATCTGTCTCTGAATCCTCCTCTGAGGAGCTCCCTATAGCCATCGAGATATATGCTTCAACAGGTACCATTGCCTGCTCTGAAGACCTTGTTTTCACTCCAGATTTTTCATAACCGGCTCAAATGGCTGATACACATGAAGAGTAGTTCAATATACATAGATTGTCGACAAATGGAATACGTAATGAAACAAAAAGATGGCATGAGATAATTCACATATATGATGCCTGGCACCATGGCGGTGCATAATTCACATATATGATAACTGGCTGAAAAACATGGCCTTGCATAATTCACATATCTGATATAGAAAGCAAACAGGAGGCATTCACACAAAGCATGTCTAATCTAAGCAGATGGCATGGCAATGCAAGACACCATATGCATGATATGAGCAATATAACCCAGCCAAGTTAGAGCATGCACCTCGGGGGGGGGGGGGAATACGACTGGTCATCTGTCTCTGAATCCTCCTCTCAGGAGCTATCTGTAACCAGCAAGAAATCTGCATCGACAGGTACTACTGACTGCTCAGAAGACCTTGTTTTCACTCCAGATTTTCCCATGACCGACTCAAATGGTTGATGCACAGGAAGAGTAGATGAATGTATAAACATTGTTGACAAATGGAATACATTATGGAAAAAAATATGGCACGATACAATTCACATATACGATGACTGGCTAAACAGGATGGCATTGCATGATTCACGTATATGATGCCTGGCTAAAGAAGATGGCATTGCATAATTCCCATATACTCCCTCCGTTCCTAAATATTTGTCTTTTTAGAGATTTCAAATGGACTACCACATACGGATGTATATAGACATATTTTAGAGTGTAGATTCACTCATTTTGTTCCATATGTAGTCACTTGTTGAAATCTCTAAAAAGACAAATATTTAGGAATGGTGGGAGTATGATATAGAAACCAAACAGGTGGCATTCACACAAAGCAAATCTAAACTAAGTTGATGACATATAAGATGTATAATGTAAGCAATGCAAGGCACCATATGCATGATATGACCCACATCGGCATGCCAGGTTAGAGCAAACACCTCAGGTGGTAAACAGGCATGGTCGGCTCCTTTTGAATCCCCATATGAACAGTTATCTTCCTCTGGAATACAATCTAGAAATGCAGGAGGGGGGGCACTTCGCCCACCATGGAGCGGCGTCTGCATGACATTATATTCCCACGCAACGGTCTTATCTTTTTGTCTACATGTTCAGTATGGTTGTGTACAATATCTGACATGCATAATAAAAAAATAGTTAGATTTTGTAAGGCCTAAGGGGTGCATGCAAAAATCAAGACTGATGGTAGCAAACGAGTGGATGGATCCAAAACTAATGATAGCAGGTAGATTATAGCTTCAGTTTAAAAAGATAGACAATTGATCATCTATTGTTTGTTGCCCACCCAACATGAACCACATAGAAGACCCCAGATGAACCAGATAGTAGACAGATACTATTCGTTGCTGGCTCGATATGAGACCCATGGGCATTTCAAAACTCAAGTTTGAACGATAAAGTAGCGGGTAATAATAACCGATGTATAACGTAAGCAAACACGAAAGACTGCAACCTCTCTTCCGGATCTGTGTAGTCCTCAGGTTCATCTGCTCAGTCGATGATGGCAATGCAGTTGGCGTGGCTGCCGGCAACGGGGAAGATGATCTGAGGCGGCGAAAGAAAGTATGCAGGGGGGATCTCTACTGCAGTGAACGCTTCTGTCGATGGTGCACCTCAGGTGGGGTGGATGACGGCACGGTAGGAGCAGGACATAACACAAAGAGTTTTCTTTGACGCCTATCTGAAAATGAAGTAAATCTGTAAGGGCTCCTTAGAATTGGAGGATTCTATAAACGCAGGGACAGGAAAAACACATGAATAGGATAGGAATGCACGTGCAAAACAGAGCATTTGGAAACATAGGATTTCAGTCAACCTGGGTGTTTGGTTCACATGAATTGGAAGAACACAGGAATGGAGAAACATGGTCAAATTAAAGTCAAACCACGTGAAAATGAAAAAATAAGAATCTTATTATGCCAGTAATGCAATTAGTTCTGTCCTTCATGCATATTAATTTGAAAAGGACGTCCAAGTGAATAAAATTCCTACGTTTTTTCTTCGAAAGAGACACCAAAGGAAAAAATCCTCCAGTTTTGCTTTGCTCCACTCCTTCTAACAGATTTGCATGAATAGTAGTTCCATAGCAAAGGATCCGTGAGAGATCGACATGAATGCAGAGTAACAAAGTGATGCGACGAGTGTACAACCTCTTTGGCATAGCCTTGTGAACCTCAGCATCATTGGGTTGGACGTGGAGGATGGTGATGATGCTGGAGTGACTGTCGGAGGCGGGGAAGAAGATCCAAGGCCTCTGGAAATGGCACCGAGGGTACTGCTCCGCTGTGATGGACGATTCCGTCGTTGGAGCAGCTCTGGTAAGGTGTAGGGCGACGAGGCTGAAGCAGGACAAGACAGACAACATTAATCTAAAGTGGGACCCTAATATCACCTGCAATAGATGATGTAAAATACATCACCAAAAAGTGCTAGATGTAAAACGCATCAGCCGCGCCACGGCCGCTCCGACAGATGCTGTAAGTACTGTTCACTCTGAACTTAACTGAAGAAAATGAACTTTACAGTCGAAACTGAATTTTACTGTCGAAACTGAATTTTACTATCGAAACTGATTGAACTAGTAGCAGAGCATTGCAATAGATGTTTAGGGCATTCGAGCACTAGTAGCAGAGAAGCAGTGATCTAAATCAGCAGACGCTCGAGCAGGGAACGCACTAGCAGAGAGCAAGTCGTGCAGTAGCACTGCGAGCGAGTGCTAAAGCAGCAACTCCTATAGCTGCCGAAGGTCGTGCAACAGCAGCAGCAGCGTAAGCGAGAGCAAGAGTAGAGCAGCGGCACGAACGAAAGCAAGAGCAGTGCAGCAGCGCGACCGACAGCAAGAATAGAGCCGCAACGCGAGCGAAAGCCGGAGCAGTTGCAGCTAGTGCCGTTGTGGAAGTCGTCACCAAGGAAGCAACGACATGGGGGAGAGACGTCATGGATGATGTGGCCGACGACGGTGCCGTCGATGGAGACCCGCCATGTCTGCTCGGTAATGAGCACTGGCAGCCCCGTGAGATCGTATAAAAGATAAAATGCAGTGGTGAGTGCAGAACCTCCTTGGTGGCGCCGAGTTGGCCTCGACTTCATCAGAGGATTTGGTGAGGGTGCTGCGGTTCCGGTGGGGCAGGTCAAGACGGTGCTGTGGGGATTGAGGTGGCGCGATAGACAAGGCGAACGTCGGGGCAGCTCCTTGGAGGTGGAGGACGGAGCGCCTGATCCGGCGGGACGACGAGATCGACAACGGATCCTCATCCGGTGGGGTGGATGAGGGACGGCGAGCTATTGTGGTGGAGGACGTAGTCAGGGAAGAGTCTCCGGCTGGGCGGCGGTCGGGAGGCCGACGGAGGAGCGTGGGGTTTCGGGGGTTTTGGCAGCCTTGGTGTACGAATGGGGGGGCGAGGGGGGAGGGGGAGCCAAGATTAGGGACACGCTTGTCCGAAATGTAAGGTAAGTTACCAGCGTACCCCCACCGGTTTTGACACCGCGACATGGAGCTTCATTTCCGGCTGAGGGGTAGAAGGGGGATTTCGCGTGTCTGGACTGTGGGACTGATTTCGGATGAGGAGGGAGTTCTCGCGCACGTCGAAATTTTGGGATATAAAGGCGCGGCGCGGGTTGAAGAGGCGGGAGTTTCAAAGCAGGTGAGACAAAAGATACTCGAGCTTGAAAATTTCGGGATAACAAGGTGCGGATTCCTTATTCAGCAGAACAAACTTAACATGTAAAAAAACAATTCATACAAGACACAAGAGAGTCATGTCCCCTTTTACTATATTGCTATAGATGCCATTGAAAAAACTACACGAAAAATGTAAAAAAAATCGGTTGAACAAGATTACCCTGCACAGTACCAAATCGATTCGCACTTCCCTCAACAACAACAAAAAACAAATCAATTCCCACCAAAATAAAGAGTAATGTCCCTTTTTATATGCCAGGATCTCGAATTTCAATTTTTGAATCCACGTTATGTTGAATTCAAATATATCGTTAGGAGACCTTGCAGTTTATAATTGATGTAGTCATACATTTTGATCTTCTATCATATATGAACATTTTACTCCACCATGTGAACATATATATTGTCGTCTACCATATGGACTAAATTTGAATCAATTTTCCTTATTTGAATACAATTGTTGTCAAGTTATACAATAATTTAAATATTATCTTGATAAGAGAAAACATGCATATAGCAGTAATCATATTTCACTATGAACTACATGTACCATACGCTCTCCAATTCAAATTTTTGTGTGCATTTTATGTTGAATTCAAATCATTGTACATTATTGGTCAAGGTAGCGAGATGTTCAGGATAATTTAAACCCTGTTTTCGTATGTATAATTTTTGGCTGAATTGGGAGAAGTTTTGGTATAAGATTCTTGCAAAACCGAAGATTCTCTCAACAAGCCTCATGGTTCCGAGAGGGAACGTGTCACCTTTGTGTGCGAAACGATATACGCTGCCTCCCCCCTGATTTTCTTTACAGAGGCAACATAGAACTATATGAGTGCCTGTTAAATTTTGGAATTATTTCGGGTTCATTTGGCCTTTTTATACATTAATTGAGTTTCTGGACTTTTAATGTGCATAATCTAAATATGAACTGCATGCACATGCTCCGGTGCACCAAAGTTGGTTGAAAAATCACATGTGTGTCCTTGGTTGAATTTCTAGGTCCCATGGAAGAAATGAGAATGAAATTCAAACATCTGGGCATCGTGACTCTGCCGAGAACATCGAGAAACTTAGATTTTAAATTCATGTAAATCCAAAACTCGCCTGGAAATCATGAAAGTTGGCATGGTGTCATGTCATGGCACTAACATGTTGTGGTAAAAAATTGGGCCGATTTGGACGCTCGTGGTTCTAAGAGGGATCGTGCCACCTTTGAGTGTGAAATGATATACGGTGCCCCCCTTGAGTTTCTTAACAAAGGCAACATAGAACTACATGAGTGCCCTGTTAAATTTTAGAATTATTCCGGGTTCGTTTGTCATTTTTTATACATTAATTGAGTTTCTGGTCATTTAATGTGCATAAGTCAAATTTGAACTACAAGCACATGCTCTCGTGCACCAAAGTTGGTTGAAAAATCACATTTGTGTCCTCGGGTGAATTTCTAGGTCCCATGAAAGAAATGAGAATAAATATCAAACATCTGGGCATTGTGGCTTGGTCGAGAACATTGAGAAACTTGGTTTTAAAATTCTTGTAAATCCAAAACACGTCTGAAAATCATGAAACTTGGCATGGGTGTCATGTCATGGTACTACCATGCTGTGGTAAAAAAATTGGGCGAATAGGAACAAATTTTGGTATAAGCTTCTTTGCAAACCGAAGCTTCTCTCAAGAAGGCTCGTGGTTCTGAGAGGGAATGTGCCACCTTTGAGTGCGAAACGATATACGCTGTCCCCCTTGAGTTTATTTACAAAGGCAACATTGAACTACATGAGTGCCCTGTTAAATTTGGAATTATTCCGGCTTCGTTTGGCCTTATTTACACATTAATTGAGTTTTTGGTCATTTAATGTGCATAATTCAAATTTGAACTACAAGCACTTGCTCCCGTGCACCAAAGTTGGTTGAAAAATCACATTTGTGTCCTCAGGTGAATTTCTAGGTCCCATGCAAAAAATGAGAATAAAATTCAAACATCTGTGCATCGTGGCTCAGTCGAGAACATTGAGAAACTTGGTTTTAAAATCATGAAACTTGGCATGGTGTCATGTCATGGTAGTACCATGCCGTGGTAACAAAAATTGGCCGAATAGGAACAAAATTTGGTATAAGCTTCTTGCAAATTGGAGCTTCTCTCAAGAAGGCTCGTGGTTCTAGGAGGGAACGTGTCACCTTTGTGTGCACAATTCAAATTTGAAATACAAGCACATGTTCCAGTGCACCAAAGTTGGTTGAAAAATCACATGTGTGTCCTCGGGTAAATTTCTAGGTTCCATGCAAGAAATGGGAATGAAATTCAAAATTCTAGGCGTCGTGGCTGGGCTGGAAACATTGATAAACTTAGTTTTTAATTCCTGTAAATCCAAAACACGCATGAAAATAATGAAACTTGGCTTGGTGCCATGACATGGCACCAACATGCTGTGGTAATTTTGCAGTCCGATTTGCGAAGGCGCACACATTAACAATCAACAAAGTCATTTTGGAACAAGTGCTGTCACGTTACAATCGGAAGCACAAGTATTATTGAAACCGTGGGCGTTCTATTTACTACCATTTATGTGCCGCCACGCGTCCCCATTTTTTATTAGCTAGGAGGTGTCGTGCAGGGTAGCTATTTGAGTACGAGAGGCGTGTGACCAGACCCCTGCGCATGCTTATCGGGAGGAGAGCCCTTTGACCTCCATCTGTCGTCCACCTCTCTCCCAAGGTCTCCATTAATGGCGCCCGAGCCTCTATTTAATGGCATGGCTATGTCTCACTCGACTGAGATTTAAGAGAGAAAAAAGAAAATCTGAAAGCACGGATCTTGATGTAAGATCCGACGGACCTATATAGCATCTAATGTTACTTATAGCAAGACTGATGAATATATAAGGACGATTAATTGTCTTACATAATTAGCAAGATAATTAAAAAAGCCACATGCGTCTACGCCCGAAATACACAAGGGAAAAAGAAGAAGGAAGACAAGGATCTAGCTCGCTGATCTCTACTTTCTTTGATGCGTTGCTGCAGGCCGCGGGAACTAGTCTCCGCGGCGAGCGGCGATGAGCTCTTTCGTGTCCTCAAGACGCTGCTTGAGAACATCCACGGATTCCTCCACCAGCCTTTGGTGCTCGTTGCGGAGCATGTCATTCTCGTCCATAAGTTTCTTGACGATGACGCCGGTCCTCTTCAACAAGGCACTGGTCTCCTCCTGCTGGTCTGCACTTCAGACGATCTTCGCCCTCAGCAGGTCGCGCTCGGCCCGGAGCCTCTCATTGCCCTCCCTTAGTTGCCGGATGATGCCGGTAGCCTGTTCAAACAAGGCTTTCATGTCGTCCTGCAACCTCGCCCAGCCGGAGATCTGATCCATCTGGCTATGGACGATCGCATGCATGCGCCTGTAACAGTCGTCGCCTGCCCGCGAGAAATTTTCCCAGGCCGCCGCGGCGCTGCGGGTCATCTCTGCTGCATTTGCGGTGCGACCGGACATCTCTGCTGCTTCGGCAGCGTGGCCGGACCAGTCTACTACATCGACAGTGTGGCGGGACCTCCGTGCTGCTTCAGTGGCGTGGCGGGACCTCTGTGATGCTACTTCCGCGCGACGGGACATGTCGGTTGCTTTCGCAGCGAGGCGGGACATCTCTCGTGCTTCCGCTTCCATGCTCGCCTCTCCCTGGTGGCAATCTCTCGACCCAGAACTCACGCTGGCCATGGCAGATGCAAGGGAAGGATGTTGAATGACTTGTTTGTTTTTGTGGATGAGGAGTTGAGGAGGAATGTGTAGTCATCTTGGCATACTAGTATTTATAACCGAGTACTAATACGCTCCTAAGTGGGAAACCATTTAGGTTGTGATCGGTGTGAACAGGTTTGCAATTCAATATAGTGTGGTACTAATACGCTCCTAAGTGGGAAACCGTTTAGGTTGTGATCAGTGTGAACAGGTTTGCAATTCAATATAGCGTGGAGTAATTTGGAATTTGACGAGACGCAAGCTCAAAATTTATTGACGGTTCTAGTTTCGAAGGGCGGCACAATTCCCAGATGGAGTAGTTCTTTTTCTACTGCTGTCTACGTGCAATAACTGGCACCGTCACATACATATCTTACGGTTAATGGGGCGTTCGACAAGAATAGCCGCGTGGTGAGCTCTAGGCTAGTCTTTTTTTCAGACGCATTAAACCTATCTCTCGGGACTTCTCGCACGCACCATCGTGCCACCCACAAAAACGTATACTCTGAGTTTAGTACATTATACAGGAAGAGAAGAGGTGCACGCACGCACTCGTCCTCTCACACACGCGTCTGTTTTTTCTCGAAAAGGAGGATGATGACCCCCGGCCTTTGCATCTGGGAGTCACACACACATCTGTAGCTACGAATTGTAGTGTTCTCAACCATCCGATTGGCTCTATTATGGATGTACCTATATACTAAAACATGTCTAGATACATCTATATTTTGACAAATGGAAGGCATGTATTGTGGAACAGAGGGAGTGCTTGTCATCAAATGGATAAAAAGGGACGATCTAGAACTAAAATACGTCTACATACATCTCCTTTTATCTATTTTGATGACAAGTAGTACTTCTTACCCAAAGGAACTTTATATCCAACAGACACAAAATATCCGTTCGACTGTTGGAAATTACTGATCTGATGTCAAAGTAATTGCTGCATCGCCACCAAAACCCACCATTTATTAAGCTAAAGTAGACTGAGGTAATCCCTATATTAGCATATTACTAAGATAAATAGAAGGCACTGTAGAAACATTTAGGATGTGAGCTTGTCAATCTGAACGTGGAGGGACACCAGCTTAGCCCCGGCCAGCAGCTTGGGCGGAACTGTGAAGAAGGTCAGCTCCTGCACGTCGATGTCACCGGGATCCTTGCTGCTTGTCACCTCCATTTCCACCTTGACGGTGTCGGTCGTGCCTTTGGGCTCCCCCGGCGGGCCGTTCGCCCACAGCTTGGCCACGCAGTGCGGCAGTGGGGACGCCCCCTCTCTGATGCAGATGACTAACACGGTGATAGGCGCACCGATGTCGAGCACGCCGCCGACTAAGAAAAACGCGCGACCGTCCTCCTTTGTGAACTACAAGAGCCGTGGATCCAATAGTGGCACTTGCAGCTGGAGCACCTTGCCGTACTGGATCCTGTGCACGGGCATGGGATGCGCGGTGCTGATGTGGTGGTAGAGCGCCGGCGGCAGGCCTTCGTAGCCGCAGACGGGCACGGGGCATTTGCAGGGCGCGAGCGGACACATGCTCTGGTGATCGGCGAGTTTCTGGTAACTGACGTAGAGCCCACAGCCTTCGTGCGGGCACTCCACCCTCACCGACGAAAGGACGGAGTCCACCACCGTGTTCTGCACGTCGAAGCCACTGCCGTGCTCGCACTTCTGGCACTGCCACTGGTTCCCGGGGCACTCGACGCGGCAGTCCACGCAGGCCAGGTGCCCTCCCTTGCACTACAGAAATCAATCGAACAACACATCAATCAAGAAACCTGCACCTTGCTCAATCAGCCGAACGAATGAGGTGTATTCGAACCTCATACACTGGAGGCGTCAAGGGGTGGAGGCACAAGGGGCAATGGAGCACGGTGAGGTCCATCGAGACCTTAGAGAGCTCCATCGTCGGTCCTGTTCGGTCTGCATGATCTCGCCCTCCTCGTGCACAACCATCTCTCGACTTGGGCCAGGGCATTACAAAGCTTTACCGTCACATATTTTATACTACTTCAAGGTGCATTAAACCAACACATGCAAGTATCAAAAGGAGAGTCACGGCATGCATGCATGCATTGTAATTAATGCATCGGTAAACGCAAATTATTGAAATATATCGAGTGCAGTGCTTTGATGTGTCGCATCAACTCATACATCAACGAGAAGTTTGATTATCCTCTCCCTCACGGACTTAACTGCACCTGCCTTTGGCTATATGACAGGTTGGCCACCCACCTGTCGGGCCCACCTGTCATACACGCAAAGGCAGGAGCGTCCCTCCCTCGCCCATGAGCGTGGTGTCTGGCAAGACTAGGACAAGCTTTCGCTACACGCTCTCCCTCCCGCACGCGGTGGACATGCAGCAGTTCAATTGGTGTCAGATGGAGAGAAGCGTACTGTTCTCCTCCTCCAGTGCAGTAGTACTCCATCATTGTTCGACTTCCTGAAGAGGCGAAGAGCCAAGCACAGCCCAGACGCTCGTGTGGCAGTTTCATGTGTAGAGTAGTCTAGGATAGCGTGTATCGTGCCTGTAAGCTTAAAATCGTTAGGGTCGGCTCCTTGCAATGTGGCCGTCTCGAAGTTTTAAAAAAAAATTAAAGTAGTCTTCTGGCCCTACCTGTCACCCTGGTGATTGTTGTTTGCATGCTCATCTGGTCAAGACAGGAATATATATTTTAGTTTGTTTTTATTTCGAAAAGGGGGGACTCCCCGGCCTCTGCATCAGAACGATGCATACGGCCACATATATTTTAATTTGTGGTGGGTAAATGTTAGAGGTTCCAGCAAATATATTGTACACTGCGGGTCTTTCAGCCAAGTTTAGAGGCAAGCATGTGGTGCCAGTGCTATGATGTGTCGCGTCAACTCGTACAACGAGGAGAAGCTTGATTTTACTACTACACGCCTTCTCCCTCGCCCATGCGTGCGGTTGCTCGCAAACGAGGACAGGCTTTCGCTTAGTAGTACTTCTACAACAAGCTATCCGCCCCGCTCGCGGTGGACGGACATGCAACAGTGGATTTGACACTGTAGAAGCAGTAGTAGTAACATCATTGTTCGTCTTCTCGAAGAGGCGAAGAGCCAAGCGCAAACTGAACGTTGCAGTTGTGAACATTGGAGCACGCATATAGCCAGGCTCTTGCATGAGACAAAATTGCTATGTGAGCCCACTATTGTACTAGTACGTACAACTACTTGCTAGTATAGCCTTGTAAACCAGAAAGGAGTATTTTCCCTTCTAGAGATTTCAACAACTGACTAGACTACACTGAGATGGAGTGCATATGGAGCAAAATGAGTGAATCTGCACCGTAAATAAATACGTACTGTAGTTCTATCGTTTTCCTCTCCGAGGTGCACAATATTGAGTATACTGACTAGTCTCCTTTTGACACACATTTACGTTTTTTTTGACACAGTACAGACGCAAGCGCTCATATACACGCGTATACACTCACTCTATGAACGCACACACGCACGACACTATCATCTTGAAATTTACAAAGTCACCATAGGTACCTCGTCGTCGATGGGTCCATAGGTGATTGAATGCCAAGGAGGGAGAGGGTAGCGGTTCCCGAGACATTGAACAGTCAATGATGCATCCTCAATTACATGCAGAGGGAATTAATTGGAGAAGCAGAATAGAGCCAGCACGATGTGAATGCAACAATGTTTGGACTCTCATATAATAAAGGCGCTCCACCACTCCAATCCATCTACTCCCAAGTCTCTGCGCAACATTGCTCACTCCAATCCAAGACCAAGTGACCAGAAGCCACAAGCACCTATGGAGGCGATGGACGCGAGCGGCAGTCAGCTGTGCCAAATCATCCAAGGCGCTGGCCTGCGGCCCCGCATCGCGCAACGTTTCCAGACGATGCTGGCGACCGCCGGCATCGTAGCCCTCGTCGACGCTGGCTTCGCCTCTCGCATGGACAACATGATGGTCAACTCCATCCGCAAGTTCACCGCCGTCAAGAAGCACACGGACGACCTTGCTGTACTGCTCCAGCCCACGCGCCCAGGCTCCTCATTGCCTGCCACCCTCATCGGACTCCATGGTGACGAACTCTTTCAATCCCTGGTGGCCCTGCAGGTGCCGGACATCGTGACGAAGAATGTGCACCTCGAGGCCGCGCTTGCTGCACAGCGCCTCGCCATGCAAGAAGCCGTCGACCTGCACATCCACGTCTACGAGGAAATCATCTACATAGGCCACTACAAGGCAAGCGAGGATAGAAAGACGTTGGCCTTCTTCCAGCGGCTGGAATCTTTGGACGCCATTGTTCATAAGTACGTCGACCTGGCCACGAAAGCCGCTGCTACTTAGCCGCCGTTCGATGGGCCGGCGCCCTGAGTCGAGGAGGTGGACATCATCGATGGATGCATCTCTTCTTCTTGCCTCCTGTAACCAACACTGCATCGCTTCGTGGCCTTAATGTTTTATTAGTATAGTACTCTCTCTGTTCCCAAGTATAAGTCTTTCTAAATATTCAGCAAGTGACTACTACATACGGAGCAAAATGAGTGAATCTACACTCTAAACTATGTCTACATACATTTGTATGCTGTATTCCATTTGAAATAGTATCTAAAAAGGCTTATATTTAGGAACGGAGGGAGTATATGGCATTTTTATTCCAGTCGTAACATTTTCACTGTGAGGTGGGGCAGTAGTTGAGCAAACCCACCCCGCCCACCGGGCGTCGGCCGAGTTTAGAATTAGAAGAGAGAAACGAGGGAGGAGAGCTAGCTGTAGCACGGACACTGTTGTCAGATGGGACTCGTGTTTATAGAATAGGAGTACTTAGCACTCGTGCCTCTTTTTTTGAGGAAAAATTTAGTCATATGTCTAGTACCACTAGTTGGGTGCGTGCGACCTATAGCTGTTATCACTTTAGGTGTCCTTTTCAAACCGCAGCTACACTTCACAGTACATATTTTTTCACGCATTTATCGTCCTATATGTACTCCTAGGCTATTTCCACGTGCTCCCATTCGCCGACATGTGGGACATAGAGCATCTGGGTCGTAGTGCATGATCGACTCGGAGCATATGCTGGGGTACTTTACATTTCAGACCTCATGAATTACATGCAAACTCCCCATAGAAGAATAAATAAATGAATGAATTACTACATGAAACCGGATTATTTTCGTAGAAACCGGAGCACGTTCATTAAATTTTGGACATAACACGTTTATAAAAAATGACCGGACCTAAACCAGTCTAAGGGCCTCTTTGATGTTTCCCGCAAAAAAGGGCCTCTTTGATTCGTAGGATACTGAAAACACATGAATGGGGAAAGTATGATGGCAATGAACCGAGACGAGGAGAACTCTAACTAAGTTAGAGGTTAGAGTGAGATTCTAACCCTGAACTAACTCTAAACCAAAGAGGTGTATGGATGGCAGGGTTAGATTGACAATAAATGCTCTTTTTCAATCATTTGACTTCTTTGGACCCTATTTCCCGTCGGATTTGGTGTGGCCGGCTCTTCTGTGGCCTCCTCCCGCTCACAATTGACATAAACGAACCATCTTTACAAATCAAGCATGCAAAACATGATAATTTTTACTTTGTCTTTACAAATGAGATATCCCACTTAAACATACAAGTCATCAATCAAGCTTCACAAAAAAAAACACTCCATGAAACAAAGCATGAGCTAACTCATCACGGAAGTCATTCACGATAGGGAGGGAGCCCAGAGCCCCTCATGCACCAAGGGATGAGCTCACCATCGTCGCTCTGGAGGAAGGCTCTATAGAGCCCAAGCCCCGGGAACCCCTCCGATGCTGGCCCTTGCGAGTTGAGGTCGACACCGGCATGGGTAGCAGGGTCGCTTGCCGCCGACTGGGAACTTAATCTTTGGGCCTCAAGAAATAATGCAAGCCTGTAACTAAAATACCTAGAAAGGTGAACTAAATCTTTGGGCCTCTAGAAATAATGCAAGCCCGAAACTGAAATACCT
Organism: Triticum dicoccoides; assembly: GCF_002162155.2. NCBI lineage: Eukaryota > Viridiplantae > Streptophyta > Magnoliopsida > Poales > Poaceae > Triticum > Triticum dicoccoides. Next base: position 237,348,609 of record NC_041381.1, on the reverse strand, counting down.
AGAAAGGTGAACTGAATCTTTGGGCCTCTAGAAATAATGCAAGCCTGAAACTGAAATACCTAGAAAGGTGAACTGAATCTTTGGGCTTCTAGAAAGATTTATTACCTCCTCAAGCAGCATCAAACAATTCCATGCGTGCACCACAAATCTATACCAAGTTTGATCAGGATCTACTTTTCCAAATCAGCATTAGCGCTAGAGCGAGCAAGATCAATGATATGGCCGTGAGACAAAGAAGGAACGAACAAACTCACCCCTCTCGCGACCTCCCTGGTAGATGCGCCGCCGCCGCGCATGACAGAGGGAGAAAAACGACTGGTGAAGGGGGAGCGGGGCGACCTTCGAAGGCCGGAGGGAGAGGGCGGCCGGAGTAGGGCGGCGGAGGCCGGAAGGAGAGGGCGGCTGGAGGAGAGAGAGGGCGAGTGGCGCTTGGGTGGGCGGCCCTATGGGGAATAGAGAGGAGTCGTGCGAGAGGGAGGGGAGTGATATGGTGCAGGCAGGGGAGATTTTTTAGTTCTGTTTTAGTGGGCCTGTGGATAACTAACCCAATTAGAACCTCTCCACCGGGCTAGTTTTTTTAGCTGGGTTAGAGCAAACTAGCTCAAACTAACCCCTCTTGTTTCGATAATTTGAGGCTATTTCAACCCAAACTAGCTCTAACTCAGGGATCCAAACAAAGAAGAGTGTTACTGTACATGCTACAGTGTGGACCGTAGCACATTGTTTTTTATAGCCATATCACCAAATTGTTTTCTACTGCTGGTTCACTGGGCTACTGTGGTTTGCACTGCTAGTTCACTGGGCTGCCGTGGTTCGCACTGCTGGTTCACTGGGATGCCATGGTTCGCACTCCTCCAACCTGAGTAGTAGTAGTACTAGTATATACCGCATCATTCTTTGCTCCTTCTTACTACTCCGACATGTGGGAGAGCCAGCATCCGGGTCGACGTGTCATGCACCAGATTAGAGCGCAGAACGGAAGGGGGGCATCACCCCGGTCGGAGCGCCAATAATTCATGACTATAGTGAGTGGTCATATCACAAGTCTTTCCAGCTGTAACGCGCCGTCAAATTGCACAACCCGACCTTTCCAGCAGTATGTTTGAGAATCCACCACTCGCTCACCCTCCTCGGCTCTCTGTTAAACCGCCTACCTGAAAACTGCCGCGCGTACTGCCCGGGAAAAGCCCCGCCCTCAACTTTTAACTACGTAAAAATAGTTCGAGCTTGTTCGTTCTATATAAATACAGTACTTACTGTATGTTTATTTACCCGTGGGGTTGTTCAATGAATGGAGGGGCGGGGAGCACAAGTGAACAATAGTAGTACTACTAGTAGTAAGTAGGAGTTGTACAGTAGTCACCTTAAATAGAGAGTTTCTTTTCTTTAATGCCACGTACACAAATTGAAACGCTTGTTGTGGAGAGAAAAAAGATAATCACTCCACTATATATGTACGCAGGGGCCTAAGCGCTTACTTTACTAGGGTTGCTCTCTTCATTCTCTCATCCTCTCCAGATATAAACAAGACAACGGTAGCGACATTTTCTCTCTGCTCACCGCTGGTCACAGATCCGGCCGGATCCCTTCGGCCGGTTTGTGTAGAGGACTAAAAGGTGCATCGTTCACACGGTCATCGCCGCCGAGGGAGGAAGCCCACAGCTGCCGGAGGGGCCCGATCCTTTGCCCGTGCCGTTCTCTCCGACACAGCGCCAGCTCGGGAGGTCCTCCGACCCTTCTTCCTCCTTGCCGTATTGTTCGCAGATCCGACCTGCCGCCGCCGACATCCCAACGACCCTCAGGTATAAGTTCTTCGAAAGCGGCCTTGCTCTACTGCCCCAGCTCCCCACGTGTCTGCATGTGAATCTTTTCCTACTCCCATCAGCTCTTCCAAAGCCACCTAAATTTTTAGTATTATTAGAGGTAAAGCTACTTCATGCATTCGAATCTAGGGCTTTGTTCAAACAACGGAGAAAGGGGGGAAAGTTGTAGCATGAATCTAGGACTTGATTCAAAGAAGAAATAATATGGTGAAAGTAGTAGAGACTGGATACCCAACCGGTCTCTTGGTTGAAAAGGGAAATAATGGGAAAACACAGTACAAACTGGATAAGGAACAGATCTATTATTGGTTGAAAAAAGGATAGAAAGTGGCGGCTGGTGGACAAGTCAACAGAGTATGTCCAGGATTAGATTTGCTGCCATCACATAGTAAAAAGTCTCCAGGATTAGATTTTCTGCCCTCACATAGTAAAAGGTCTCAGGATTAGATTTGCTGCCCTCACATAGTAAAAGGTCTCCAGGATTAGATTTGCTGCCCTCACATAGTGAAAGGTCTCCAGGATTAGATTTCTGCCCTCACATAGTAAAAGGTCTCCAGGATTAGATTTGCTGCCCTCACATAGTACAAGGTCTCCAGTTTTAGGTTTGCTGCCCTCACATAGCATGAACAAACTCGACATCACCACTTTATGCCTCCTTTTAGGTACATTGTGCTGATGCGTCCACTGTCGCATGTCCTTATACCAACCTTTTGCTGTTGTTAATGTAAGGGCACATGTAAAATGAAGCGATCACACTGTTACCTTAGGGACATGTCTAACCAGTGTTATTGTTAATCTAATGCCTCCAGTGATAAGATGCAATTAAACTGTGTTACAAATGGCACTCCTGCTGTTTCCCCCAGTATGATAAGTAAGTTTCTCCTTTACGCTGCTGAGTGTCCTGGTGTCCCCACGGTCCCATGCCCTTAAACCAACTCTTTAGCTGCTATTGATATACTGTGTCTGGTAAACAAGCAATGCCACCATTAAAGTAATCCCATATTTGAGGAATCTCATTGTTTATCGTAATGCTTCTGGTAACATGAAGCATTGTTGATGTTTTACAATTTCTACTGTCCTTGCGTGATTGCCATGAACATAATTAAGATGCTTCTTTTCATTTTGTATATGTTTCGTATATTCTTATTGACCAGCAACTGTTTACTTTCTATCTTTTTGTGCAGATAGGGATATCCATTTCACCTTGTTGCTATTGTGACCTTTTGGTGAACTGCACAAAACACTTTTTTTTGGAATGAGTGTCTTGTGCAGTTCAACTAAAATGTCACGTGGGCAACATCTCTCAATTTTGGTGGAACTGCACAAGATGGTGATTGGAGTTTCCAAAATCTCTGTCAAGTTCTGCTGGTAATCTCGTGCAGCATTTTATTAGCCTTTGCAAGATGGAGCCGTCACTTTCACCACAATGGCACTTTATTTTAGTGGAACTACACAAAAGGATAAGAAAATTGTAGTTGCACCTTACATGAGCCGGACAGCCAACCTTAATGTTCCTCAATTTTAGTGCAAGTACTAAAGAAGAAACTGCCAGCTCACGAGAGCAAGTACTTCTTGCTAGCTGAATGATGCAATCTTTGCTTCATTTCAGGTGAACTGCAGAAAAAGGCGCATGAATTGAATCATGGAACTCAAGCAGACCTCATCCTAGTGGAGCTGCAAGTTGAGTTCAAGGAGGCCACTATTAAAGTGAAATCATGCTCTTCTTGTTTGTGCTGTGCAAACAGGAATACTCAACTACAGATGTTGTGATGGTCAAGAGCATTCGCCAAGTTCTTCGATTGTATGACATGGCTAGCCAAGCTGGATTTAATCCCGATATTCACTTTATCAAAAGGCTCTAATGGGTTGCTTCTGAATCTTGCAAGCTGGGAATCAATGAGATGTGTAGGCATCTTTGTTGTACTTATTATTTGAATCTTATTTGTTGGTTCTGAATCTTGCAAGATGGGAATCAATGAGATGTGTAGGCATCTTTGTTGTACTTATTATTTGGATCTTATTTGTTGGTTCTGAATCTTGCAAGCTGGGAATTAATGAGATGTGTAGGCATCTTTGTTGTACTTATTATTTGGATATTATTTGTTGGTTCTGAATCTTGCAAGATGGGAAGCACGGCATGATGATGCAGAGGACAACATCCATAACAAACAGTTCAAACTTGGTAGTATTATCTTTGTGAAAGTGCGACAAATGTGCTGATCGTGTGCGTCCTGAGAATAATATTTCTAATTGTTGTGCATGTTGATCCTGTGGCACTGATAGAATGAGCCAATGCATTGCTTGTTTTAAGTATAAATTTCTATTAAAGCTAATTAAATTTAAGTAAAGTGACCACTAACTCCTGTTATTACAGTACCAATACAAACCCGCTTGTGAACCGACGTGTGGCCAGAGTAGGTTTCTTAATGGAGGCGTTTGAATGCGCCAAGGGTGCATCTTCTGTCGGGCGTGCAGCAGACGAGGGAGGGGTAGTAACTGTTGTCGCCTGTACACACTCAGCTTACTGTTGAATCCAGTTCCCCAAGAGCTGAAAAACGAACTGCTGCCGCCACCTACACACTCGTTCACTCGAAGAGACTCCAATGGCGATCTGAGGGGTGAGCCTGCTGGATATGGACTTCAGCAAGGAGTTCCCCTTTGAGTTGGCCGTTCAGTCCTATGGCTGCACCAAGTTGAATGTGGTGTACACCAATGATCCGGACTCGGTGAAGCTCTGCCTCTCCGAGTTCAAGCAGTACCTACAGGACGAGAAAGCACAAGGTTGCAGGACTAGACCTTGTGCCCATCCATTCGTCTCCTGACAGGGACCAGCGGATCGTCGTTGCCCAGGTATGTGTGAGGGACGAGGTTCTCATATGGCACTTCTGTAGGGCCATCAGAGGTTCTGGAGCATTCGCCCGTTTCATCGGCAGCGCCCGACTGCACCTTCGCTACGGTGGAGAGAAAGAAGAACGTGACAATTCGGTCATCTGGTGCAACAAGCTTGTCGACATCCAGAAGCAATACAAGATCATCAGCAACGGGAAGGAGAAGGACTCCGTGGTTGACCTCGCCGAGACCATCATCGACCCCTAATACGCCAACATGAAAGAAGGCAACGATACCAAGGACCTGAACACGTGGGAGGTACCTCTGAATCTAGCCTACATAACCTACGCGGCCAATGACGCATACGCATGCGACTACATGTACAGGCAGATCTTGGACATGAGGGCGTGTCTGCTTCCCGTAACTGACGTGTAGACGGACAGCTTCAGCGTCACCTTTATCATCTGAGTGTTTCATGCATTAGCCTATGTGTCGTAATTATCTATTTTGTCCGAAACATTTCTTTTAAGAACCCATTAACCTGATTGCTTTTTTTAGTGGCTATTTGCTTATGTATGTAACTAGTTCATTTGTCCCTTAAAAAAACTAGTTCACTCGGCTGCCGTGCTTTGAATCTCCTTCCTCCCAACATATTCCCTTCCTAAGGTGGACCAAGCAGGTCTCTGAATTTTCTCCCACTTTCTTTTTCGATGTAAACTGAGTTTTCTCCCAGTACTTTTCCTTAGAACCAACTCAACTGTCCCACGTCTAGCCTAAAAAATAATAATACCCCACATACTATTAACTCATAAAATTTAAATGATATTTTATTTCGTAAGTTGAATGTTCTTACAAAATAATAATAATAATTGTTTATATATAACTTGGCAAGTTAACTCCTAGTGATTGCGTACATAAGCTTGCAAAGATTTTACTGACCAATGCAGTAATAGACGTGTAATCATGTGTTTATGTTTTTATAACATTTCTCCGTCTAGCCCAACATGATATTTCCACCCAGCCCAGCAACTCCGCGGATTTCGAGAAAAATGCAAATGGGATTTAAACGGGCTGCATAGATGCTACATCATTGTTTCACCCAGCCCACCAAATGGACTAAAAAATAAATGGACTGGCTGACATGTGGGCCAGTAGGTCGAAGCCTAAGAAGGCGTTGGATTTACATCCAACGGCCGGCATTCTTCTTCAATCTCTCATCTTCTTCCCCCAGCGCTGCCGGGACCGCCTGCTCCAGCCTTTGGCATCCATCAGCATTGTTTTGCGCTCCTCAGCGAAACGCTATCCCGCCGACGGCCAGGCCATCCCTCCACTCCGCACCTCCTGTTATTCTCTGCCGAGTGTAGGCCCATCCCGCACCCGAACCAGTCAAATTTCCTGCTCCTCTCCGTCTATGACTCCATTGCCGCATCTTCCCCATCTCCGGGTCGTTCCAGTCTAGGGCCTCGCCGTCGTCCACCGCCTCGGTGCGCTCGGCATGGCGTGGTCAACATACGAGAGTCGTCAGAAGAGGACTGTATGTGGAGAGCCTGACGGCTGGGACCCACGAGATCCATGGTCGCATGCAAGGAAAGTTCCTCCTTGTTACGCACTGTACATGGACTATACATGGGAAGGGCTTCTGTATTTCACGAAAAAACGTTCCACCCGCTGACAGGTCGGACCCACCAGCTATATCTTCGCACGCAAGGAAGTGCCTCCTTATTACGCACAAAAAAATGAATACCCCCTGCTAGCTGGGACCCACCATAGTGGGTGACTGACTTGTGGGCCTACTAAGTTAACGGTGACAGAGGGCTTTGTCAACGTAGTCAATATGAACGATTCTAGCTCTAGTGACCGTACGATGTCCATCCAACGACCATAGTGCTTCTTCAACCTCTGGTCTTCTTGCTCCAGCCGCCCAAAGCAGCGCCGGTCGTGCCGCATGCTCCTGCCTCTCGTGGCCGGCTGTGATGCCGTGGAGGCGTCACCGCCCCCTACTACTCCCACCGCTGGCCAAGGGCATCCCTCTACTCACCCACACCCCCTGTTATTCTGCGGCGACGACAGCCTCACGCCGCAGCCGAACCAGTGAACCCTCGTACTCTTCTCTGCGTGGGCATCCACTGCCGCGTCTTCCCCGGCTCCACGCCGTCTCCTTCTTAGGCCTCGCCGTTGTCCACCGCCTTGGTGCTCTCGGTGCGGCTTGGTCAATGTGGTCAACGACCGACTTCCATTGGAAGAGTATTGTACGTGGAGAGGCTGACAGCTGGGTCCACGGCTGCAGCTGGGTCCATGGGCACAACCCAGTTTTTATGTGATTTTCCAAGTAAGTCGCTTTGTCAGGCATGTTGGGCTGCAAATCTTTCAAGACGAGGAGAGCTTCATTCGACTGGCCGAGAAAATGGCCTATCAGTAATGAGAAATGGGATGTACATGTTTAAAACACATCAAACCGGCAATTAGTTTCAAATATCTTTTTTCATTTTGAGATTTTAAATTGCATTTATTTTTATGCGTGGACAATTTGTTGGATTTTATATTGATATACATTTATTTTTAAAATCATTTTGAATGTGACTCGAAATTTCGGGACTAAAAACAATTCGGACCGCACCAAAATATGCAAAATTTCGTATAATTTTTTAACCGTGGCCACAATATGGGCTGTAATACTAACAAAAATAATATGGGCTCCAAAAAAACCTTAAGAATTAGCAAATGGGCTGTAAATTATTAGAAATAATGGCAGATGGGCTGTATGTTGTTTTCCATAGATTTGAGGCTTTCCTAAAAAAAGGTTGATGCACAAGCAGTGACTATTGGATTTCCATCCAACGGCCGTCGTGCTTCTTCAATATCTGCTCTTCCTACTCCAGCCGCTCAAACAAGCGCCAGCGGAACTGCCTGCTCCCTCCTCCCCGCGGCCGGTTGTGCTGCCGCGCATGCCTCACTGCCCCATCGTACTCCCATCGCCGGCCTAGCCATCCCTCTACTCACGCGCACCTGCTGTTATTCTCCGGCGACGTCAGACGAACCAGTAAGCCCTCGTATAGTCGTACTCACCTCCGCATGGGAAACAACCGCCGAGTCTTCCCTGCCTCCGTGTCGTTCCCTTCCTAGGCCTCACCGTCGTCCACCGCCCTGGTGCTCTCGGCGAGGCTTGGTAAACGTGGTCAACGACCAACATGCATATGAACTGGACTGTACGTGGAGAGGCTGACAGCTGGGTGCACGGCCGCACGCAAGGAAATGCCTCCTTATTACGCACAAAATATTGATTCCTCCACCTAACATCTGGGACCCACCGAAAGGGCCTCTGTATTTCGCGAAAAAAATGTTACCTCCGTTGACATCTTGGACCCACCAGCTATATCTTCGCACGCAAGGAAGTGCCTCCTTATTACGCACAAAAAAATGAATACTCCCCCTGCTAGCTGGGACCCAGTATAGTGGCAGGCTGACTTGTGGGCCTACTAAGTTGACGGGTACGGAGGGCTTTTTCAACTTAGTCAATACTCCAGTGACCGTATGATGTCCATCCAACGGCCGTAGTGCTTCTTCAACCTCTGGTCTTCGTGCTCTAGCCGCCCAAAGCAGCGCCGGTCGTGCCGCATGCACCTGCCTCCCATGGCTGGTTGTAATACCACGGAGGCCTCACCGCCCCCTACTACTCCCACCGCTGGCCAGGCCATGCCTCTACTCACCCACACCCTTGTTATTCTACGGTGACGACAGCCTCACACCGCAGCCGAACCAGTGAACCCTCGTACCCCTCTTCGCGTGGGCATCTACTGCTGTGTCTTCCCCGGCTCCACGTCGTCCCCTTCCTCGGCCTCTCCCTCGTCCACCGCCATGGTGCTCTCGGCGCGATGTGGTTAATGTGGCCAACGACTGACTTCCATCGGAAGAGTATTGTGCGTGGAGAGGCTGCCAGCTGGGTCCACGACGGCCGCAAGGAAGTGCCTCCTTATTACGTGGAAAATAATTATTCCTCCACCTGACAGCAGGGACCCACCGGACGGGCCACCATATTTCGCAAAAAAAATGTTTCCCCCCTGACTGCTAGGACCCACCAGCTACACCTTCGCACGCAAGGAAGTGCGCCCGGGCAAAAAAAATGATTCGCCCCCCTGACTACTAGGACCCACCAGCTACATCTTCGCACGCAAGGAAGTTCCTGACAGTCGGGACCCACCTGGTCAAAGCATACGCAGCGTTGTCATTCTGGTCGCGAACGTGTACGTACATACTGGTGGATGTAGAGGCGCGCACGTTTCATAGTAGAGGCACGCACGTAGCATGTACACATACGTACAAGAAAGAAAATACGACCACATATGTGTACATACAGGCGGGGTCTCGAACGCCTACTCGCGCATACGTATGGCCAGGGCTCGTGTACATGGCTGGGTCGGAACGAGAAACAACGTCGTCGTCGTGTTCATGGGGAGCCAACCGGCTGGGTCAGAACGGAATGCATCATCATGTTCATCGGGAGGGCTTGGACGGAACAGGCGATGGAAACAAGGCCTGGCGTACCGCAGAACGGAGGAAACGGCCTTGTGTTCGACCGGCCATGTTCGACACGCGATCCTATTCATCGGGAGGGGTCTGGTGTATCGCAAAACGGAGGAAACAGACCTCCTACGGTAGAAACCGGGGTCCGTTTGATCGGGAGGGGTGTGGCATACCAGAAAACGGATGAAACGGACTAGTGTTGGAGCGCTACGGTCGAAACAGGGGTCCTGTTCATCGGGAGTGGTGTGGCGTACCGCAAAACGGGACTCCACGGGATATTATTCATCTCCACCGTCGACCTCCTCCAGCCTCCACGGGCTACCGTCGACCTCCTCCAGCCTCCACGGGCTCCTGTTCATCCAGCCTCTACCGCGCGCTACTCCACTGGCTACTGTTCAACCACCCCTCCACGGGCACCCCTCCATCATCTACTGTTCATCCAGCGCTCCACGGGGTCGTCCTGTTCATCCAGCCCTCCACGGGGTCCTGTTCATCCATCCCTAACCGGCTCGATCGATCGGGGTCCTGTTCATCTAGAGGCAACGCCACGGGGTCCTGTTC
>NC_041381.1:237312372-237338657 GCF_002162155.2 Triticum dicoccoides | reverse complement strand
TGTTCATCCAAACCCCCCTGCAATGCACACTATTCATCCAGAGGCAGCATCGATCGGCTTCAGTGAGCAACGGTAGCGAAGGAATCGCTCGATCGCTCGGGTTCAGTAATGCGTAGCCTACAGTGCAATCGCTCGGGTTCAGTTAGAGCCCAACGCCTCGCTCGGGTTCAGTTAGAGCCCAACGCCTCGCTCGGGTTCAGTTAGAGCCAACGCCTCGCACACACGCACGTACGTGTATGAGAGAAACGCGCATCGCTTGGCCCCGACCACCCACCGTAACCGGGAAATCCCCGAAATTTTCCTCGCCCTCGCTTCTACCACGGTTTTTTCTATCATGGACGGCCCAAATAATGTCATGCAGCTGCATCTCCGGCCCGCCCAGGACGAAAAGCCCATTTTCTGTCATGATTTTTTGTCATAGAAGTAGGAGCCCACCACATCTATGATGATACCGGGTTTTGTCACAATTATCATCATAGAAGTGTCATAAGTATGACAAAAAAAATTCGGCCCAAAATGTCATGGATGTGTCTTTTTTTGTAGTGAGAATGTCCAATGGGGACAACGGGGTTAAATCGTAGACGACCTCGAAGGGGGACTTGCCGGTGGTGGAGTGTCTTGCATGGTTGTAGGCATACTCGATGATAAGTAGGCACTCCTCCCACTCCTTGATGTCCCTCTTGATCAACACGCGTAGTAGAGTGGAGAGTGTTTGGGTTCTCACCTCCGTTTGGCCGTCGGTTTGAGGATGGTATGCCGAAGAGAACAAGAGCATGATTCCGAGCTTGGCGCATAGAGTCTTCCAAAAGTAACTCAAGAACTTGACGTCGCGGTCCGAGACAATCGTCTTTGGTATTCCATGGAGGCACAAGATTTCCCTACAAAAAAGATTTGCAATATGTTTAACATCGTCTATCTTGTTGCATGGGATAAAATGAGCCATCTTAGAGAATCGGTTCACAACAACAAACACATAATCCTTTCCATTTTGAGTTCTAGGCAAACCAAGTACAAAATCCATGCTAATGTCTTCCCAAGGTTCATAAGGAATAGGAAGGGGCACGTAAAGACCATGGGATTGAGCTTTTGACTTAGCTTTGCGACATGTAGAGCATTGGTTGGTAAAGCGTGAGACGTCGCGGAACATCTTGGGCCATAAATAGTTCTTAGAGAGCGTAGCGAATGTCTTGTCGCATCCAAAGTGTCCCATTAGTCCGCCTCCATGAGCCTCTTGCAAAAGGAGCAAACAAAGAGAAGACTCGGGAATGCAAAGTTTGTTAGCTCTCATAAGGTAATCATCCTTGATGTGATAGCGTTCCCAAGATGTATGCATCAAACACTTGGAATAAGGAATTGCGAATGTAGGATCATGTGCATACAAGTCTTTTATGTGCTCAAAGCCAATGACATTTAATTCAAGTTTAGTAACAAGCATGCATATGCGGGAAAGAGCATCTGCCACAAGGTTTTCCTTACCTTTGATGTACTTGATGACATAAGGAAAAGACTCAATGAATTCACTCCATTTAGGATGATGCTTGTTCAACATAGTTTGACCCTTTAGGTACTTGAGCGTTTCATGATCGGTATGGATGATAAATTCATGAGGGCGAAGATAATGTTCCCATTCACGCAAAACTCGCACTAAAGCATATAGCTCTTTGTCATAGATGGGATAATTGAGTTGCGCTCCGGAAAGTTTCTCACTAAAGTATGCTATGGGGTGCTTCTCTTGCGTTAACACACCTCCTATGCCATTACCACTAGCATCGCAATGAATTTTGAAAGGTTTGTCAAAATTGCGTAATGCAAGCACGGGAGCATGAGTAAGCAGATTCTTAAGCTCATTAAATGCGGTATGTTGGGATGGTCCCCAAACAAATGGCGCATTTTTCTTACTTAAAGAATGCAAAGGTGAAGCAATGGTGCTAAAATCCTTCACAAATCTGCGATAGAAACCGACTAAACCAAGAAAACTACGCACTTGTTGCAAGTTGGTTGGTTGGGGCCAAGTTTTAATAGCATTGATCTTAGATTCATCTACATGAACACCCTTGGAAGACACAACGAAACCCAAGAAAACAAGCTTATCAACACCAAAAAGGCATTTGTCCATATTAGCATAAAGGCGCTCTTTCCTAAGGGTTTGCAACACGGTTCTAAGATGAGGTGACATGGTCTTCGAGGGATTTTCTAAAGACAAGAATATCATCAAAGTAGACCACAACAAATACACCAATATAAGGGCGAAGAACAAAGTGCATGACTCGCATGAAAGTACCGGGTGCTTCGGGTAAACCCATTGGCATAACAAACCATTCATATAAGCCAAATTTTGTCTTAAATGCGGTTTTCCATTCATCACCTTCTTGGATGCGTATTGATAGTAACCACTTTAAGATCAATCTTAGAGAAAATGGTGGATCCTCTAAGCTCATCTAGCATATCATCTAAGCGTGGGATAGGGTAACGATTCACACGGTAATAGCATTGATAGGACGATAATTGAAACACATGCAAAAACTGTTGTCTTTCTTTGGAACCAGGATTACCGGAACGTTGCAAGGGCTCAAGCTTGGGCGTACATGACCGTTGTCCATGAGTTGTTGTACTTGTCATTGGATATCCTTGGTTTCCTTGGGTTTGACGCGGTAGGGAGCCTTGTTAGGTAGAGGTGCTTCGGGGATGAGGTCGATTCGGTGTTCAATGTCTCGTAGTGGAGGAAGATCCGGAGGTAGCTCATCGGGGAAAACATCTTGGAATTCCTACAAAAGAGAAGACAACACTAAAGGTAGATTGTGAGAGGTATTAGGTTCTGGTGCCTCGTCCTTGCACAAAAAGACATAGTGCATAACACTTGATGGGTTCTCACACACTTCTCTCGTCTCACTTTTGGTGGCAAATAGAACTAAGTTCTTCTTGCCGCTCATCATGGAGGCACTCGGTTTTGGCTTGTGGCGCTCACTCTCGTTTGGGTGGGTCGCTCTTTTCTCCGTGATGGGTGGCTTGCTTGTCGGCGATCACTTGACTTGGAGACATAGGTCGTAGCATGTACTCCTTTCCTTTCATTTTGAAGCTATAGTGATTGGTACGCCCGTTGTGGATTTTGCCATGGTCGACCAAGAAGGAGGTGGTAAATGGACATCGGGACGACATCACACTCCAAAGTGTCTTCATATGCTCCTATCTTGAAGGAAACTTGTACCATATGCTCGACTTGGATTGTGCCAGAATCACTTAGCCCTTGAACCTTGTATGGGTGTGGGTGCTTCAGCTTGACCAATTGGAGCTTGGAGCATAGTTCTTCATTTGCCAAGTTGTGACAACTCTCCATCGATGATGACTTGACGGACCTTCCATTGATGCCGGCCTTGGTGAGGAAGATGTGGCATCTTTGGTCTTCGTCTTGTTGATGTTGAAGAGTCGAGACTTTGGAGGCAACGAGAGCGGGGCTCGAATCCTCATCACAGAAGACTTGATCATGTTCATATTTGTTCACGCACTGGTGCATGGCCACTTGATCAAGGGCTTCCATTTCCTCTTCACTCATGGAGTCGTAGGTTCTGTCATCGTTGAGGATCATGGTGCGCTTGTTGGTACACTCAAAGGACTTGTGGCCTCGGCCGCCCCATGTGAAACACTTGATGGAACTTGTCTTGATGGTCTCATCGGTAGGAGTAGATGATGAAGCTCTTGTCTTGAAGGTGTTTGTAGTAGGAGGACGACTTGAGGTTGTCGAAGTTTTCTTGTAACTCGACTTGTCGCCGTTGTTTGTAGATGGCTTGGTTGAGATAGAAGGTGTTGGAGTTGTTGAAGCTTGGGTGGTGGAGAAGTCGTAGCTCTTGGACGAGTACTTGGCGGACTTGAAGTCATCTTGCACTTGACGTTCCGCTTTGGTGGCTTGATGCACGAGCTCAATGAGGTTGGAGTAGGGTTGGGAGTCGACAATCTTCTTGATGGGATGATTGAGGCCATTCAAGAAACATGCGATAGTTTTCTCATCATCTTCCGTGACATTGGCTCTTATCATGGCAATCTCTATTTCTTTGTAGTATTCTTCAACGCTCTTTCTTCCTTGCTTGAGGAGTTGGAGTTTCTTGAAAAGGTCGCGGTTGTAGTAGGTTGTTACAAAGCGTGCTCGCATGACATCCTTCATTTGGTCCCATGTGGTGATTGGTGGTTCACCTCTTGCTTCTCGGTGCTCAAGGACTTGTTCCCACGATATGAGCACATAGTCTTGGAACTCAAGGGATGCCATAGCAATCTTCTTCTCTTCCTCATAGTTATGCAAACGAAAGATCTTGTCGACCTTCAATGCCCATGAAAGGTACTCTTCAGGATCATTGCTTCCGTTGAGCTTGGGCATGGTGAACTTGAGCTTGCCATAGCGTTGCTCTTCATTGAATTGGGGTCGAGGGTGATGATGACACCCTTGACGTGGAGGATTGTCAACCTCATATTGCTCTTGGCGTGATGGATTTCCATAGTCATCATGCACTTGATGAACTTGAGGTTGTGGAGGAGCTGGTCGAGCTTGTGGAGGAGCTTGAGGAACTTGACGATGCACTTTGGCTTGGTAGTTTTGCTCTTGAATTTCTTTGCAAAGTGCGTCCTTTTGATTGCACCTATCTCGGTTGCGATTGGCGACAGATCGACTTGACTCTTGAAGGGCACGTTGCACCTCAAGTGCTTGTGCTTCACGTTGTTGTTGTTGAAGACGTTGAGCCTCAACATGTTGTTCGTCTTGGTGTTTGATGCAGAGCATCCTACGATCATCCCCATGGACACTACTTCGACTACCCAAGCTCCAAGTGGACCAATGATAAGAGCCCTTGCGAGAGCTATCGAAAACGAGGTTAACTCTCTCCTTGTTGAACTTCCCTTTGACCCACTTGAGACATGGCTACTACCTCAAACGGAGATGCTTTGTGTGCTTAGGTACCAAGGAAGCAACCAAAGAGAAGTTACGGTCCAAGATGAACATCAAGAGCATGTAGACAATCTGCCCAACCCAGAAGGACCGGAACAACCGGCCAACTACCGCCCAGGCAGAACAACCGGCCAACTACCGCCCAACAATCGGCCCACCTTCTGTGATCAAGCGGTGCAAGGCCGGTGCTGCACCGGTTGTACTGGTTTCTGCCAAAAGACCGGAACAACCACCCCGACGACCGAAACAATTGCTGCCCCTTCGGCGCACACCTCCAGAACAACCACTTGGACTCCCAGCGGTACTACCGCCCCAACCTGACCAGTACTACCGTGCTAACTGAGCTCCCAACGGAACAACTGACCCCATGACTGGTACTACCGGCCTACCTGCGTGCAGTGAAAGGGGTTTCACCCCATGTATCCTCTCCCACTTACCCCTTCATGGCTTAGACTATAAATAGACCTCCCCCTCATCCTTTCTAGAGTCAGCGTTGTGATAGCTCCTTCGTGAGATAGAGCCTCGCTCATCCATCCGGATCTGCTCCTCCGAGAGAGACCGACACCTCTTCGGAGAAGATCCACGTTGGATTCAAGACCTCCTCACAGAGAAGACCCTCCTCAAGACCTCCTCTCGGAGAAGAACTGGTTACCCTATGTATCGTCCCTTGTTGCATTCGGATCATGTATCTCTTTGTGTTTCGAGGATCTAGCACATGTGTAATTGATCTTGTTGGTTTCAGTGATTTCTCTCCTTGTTTTCCCCTCGTGTTCTTCGTGTTCTTGGTAGGATCCTCTCCAAATCGTGAAAGATCTCACATCTAGGGTTCCACCCTACAACATCTTGGATCAGAGCAAGGTTGATCACGAATTTGGAGCCCCTATCCTCTTTTTCTAGCCAAATTTTGTTGTGTTCTTCCCCAATTTCAAAAATCCCCACTGAAAATAGCCCCAATTTTTTTTTGTGATTTGTTGGTATGATGAAGTTTTGTTGGATTTGATCCATGGATTTCACGTGTAGCAGGTAGATCTAGCTTCCCCACAAGTTTCCCCACCTTCCATCCACTAAATCCATCTAATTTTGCCCCCGAAATCATCCATTTCTGCCCGAAAATCACCCCAATCCAGGTTCCCCGACCCCAGCGGTACTACCGCCCTCCAAAACCGGTACTACCGCTGAGCTCCAGGAGCGGTACTACCGGCCCCCCAAGCGGTACTTCCGTCCCTCCCAGTTTCCATTTCAGCTGATTGACTGTTTTCCCCATAATTTCCACATCCGGAGTCTGATTTTCGCATTCTTTAGCTCGTTGAGAAGCTATTGACATCCCCCATCCATCTAGATAGGTTTCAACATCAATGGACACCATCAAATTTTCCGAACTTTGGCATCTTTGCCTAGGGATTTCACCACATCATCCGCTATATCACCACCGCTTTCCGCTACCACCATTTGTCTTTGGTTTTGAGAATTTGAGTTGTGGTTCCTGCGTCCTATTGTGTTTCGGCTATATAGGTATGGTGCGACATCAACATCACCACTGCTCATCTTCGCCAAGGACTCATCATCTCCGACATCGACCGCTACAAAATTTCGACTACCTCGACGACATCTTTGTCTACTCCTTGCCATTGCATTGATAACCACCATAGCCCAATTTGGCATACCTTGCCTATCAAGACTAGCCTTTGAGTATTGCCGGCAATGTGACTTGTGCACATTAGTGATCATACTTCCCATAGCATACATACCATATCACCGTGGTGCATATCTTGGTATCATCTTGTGTGTCACAAAGTTTTCATTACATACACAATTGCTATCTTGGTTCGTGAAGTTTTGCATAAGAAAAGAGCTCAAAAGAGAAAGAGCCAAACAAGCTTTTAAGCAAAAGGGAAAGATAAGCAAAGAGCTTATAAGCAAGTACCATAGCATCAAACTACATTAAGATTGTCATATCCGATCATTATGGATCATACCATCGGAATACCATACATATAGCATACTTGGAATAGAAGTTGTTGCATTTTTGCTTAGTAGGTTGTGCACACGTTTCTTATCCGCCTATCATGCAATCGTGCTAGCATCTCTCTAGTATTGTGCAACAAGAGCATTTTCCATGGATTCCACATTTTCCGCTCTTTTTTTGGTTGCACGACCCCACTTATCTATTTGCGTGTGTGTTTCCTTGTACCATTATCTTCCTATTGGTCTACGTGTTGCATTTGCAAATTTGTGAATCTTTTCCAACATTATTGAGGCTCACTAAAAATTGCATCAAATTTTGTGCCACCATCCTAACCAAGCTCCACCATAACCTTTTACTTGTGTAGGTGTGAGAACCTACAAGAATCGGTACCAATTGTGCTATTTGCTTGTTCCACATTTGAGTGATTATTGATCCATCTTCAACATCGGTCAAGGTACATTTGGTATAAGTTCTTCTCTTTCTCCCACTCACATATTTGCTTGGAATGATGGATAGGCCAAGTTCTTCTACCAACCCACTCTTCATCGAGCAAGACAACGACATATCATCCTATGTCATGAAGAGCCACCTCTTCGGTGCACAAAGAGCTTTGAACCAAGAACAACAAGCAATGAGTGACCGCATCGACAATCTCGCCACCGACTTGCGACTCTCTGAGCAACGAACAAGAGACTACTTCGACAACAAGCTCGACATTCACAAACAAGAGAACGATGCAAGAATGGACGAGATTCGTGCCTTGTTGGTAAACCACCATTCTTCCACTTCTTCCTACTCAAGACAGAGCCGCTCGAGTCGACACACCGACGACACCTTCTCCGGCTCAAGTACACCGACATCAAACACTCTACATCGAGCCGCGTGTCAAGACCGTCAAGCATATCGCAATCCTCTACACGGCAATCATCCACAAGAGCAAGTCGACAAGCAAGCACATTATCATCGACAAAACCACGTCCCTCTTGTGCAAGCACAAGAAGGGCAACATCAACGTCTCCAAGAGGAAGAGCGAGCGTGACAACATCAAAACGAACAAGACGCCGAAGCTCAACGTCTTCAACAACAACAACGTGAAGCACAAGCTCTTGAGGCGCAATGTGCCCCTTAAGAATCAAGTCGAGCCATTGCCAACTGCAACTGAGATAGGCGCAATCAAGAGGAAGCACTTCGCGAAGAAATTCAAGAGCAAAACTACCAACCAAGAGTGCATCGTCAAGTTCCTCAAGCTCCTCCACAAGCTCAACAAGCTCCACCGCAACCTCAAGTTCAACAAGAGCAAGATGAAAATGGAAATCCTCTGCGCCAAGAGCAACACGAGGTTGATAATCCCCCACGTCAAGGGCGTCATCATCACCCTCGACCCCAACACAATGAAGAGCAACGCTATGGCAAGCTCAAGTTCACCATGCCCAAGTTCAATTGAAGCAATGATCCCGAAGAGTACCTTTCATGGGCATTGAGGGTCGACAAGATCTTTCGTTTGCACAACTATGTGGAAGAGAAGAAGATTGCTATGGCATCCCTTGAGTTCCAAGACTATCTGCTCATATGGTGGGAACAAGTTCCATCAAGTGTTTCACTTGCGGCGGACGAGGCCACAAGTCCTTTGAATGTACCAACAAGCGCACCATGATCCTCAACGACGACGAAACCTATGACTCCATGAGTGAAGAGGAGATGGAAGCCCTTGAGCAAGTGGCCATGCACAGGCGCGTGAATGAAGATGAAGATGATCAAGTCTTTTGTGATGAGGATTCGAGCCCCGCTCTCGTTGTCTCCAAAGTCTTGACTCTTCGACATCAACAATACGAAGACAAAAGATGCCATATCTTCCAGACAAAGGCCGGCATCAATGGAAGGTCCGTAAAGGTCATCATCGATGGAGGTAGTTGTCAGAACTTGGCAAGTGAAGAACTATGCCCCAAGCTCCAATTAGTCAAGATGAAGCACCCGCACCCATACAAATTTCAATGGATAAGCGATTCCGGCACTATACAAGTTGAACATACGGTCCAAGTTTCCTTCAAAATTGGAGCATATGAAGACACTTTGGAGTGTGATGTCGTCCTGATGTCCGTTTGGCACCTCCTTCTTGGTTGACCATGGCAATTTGACCGCGGCATCATCCACAACGGGTGTACCAATGTTTATAGTTTCAAGATGAAAGGAAAGGAGTATGTGCTACGACCTATGTCTCCAAGTCAAGTGATTGCCGACAAGCAAGCCACCTGTTGACACCAGATTTTGGTATGGTAAAAAACGTAATTAAGAGTGACTCAAATGGAAAAGTGATCAAAGTGAGAAAGTTCCATATCATCAAAAGGAGAAACTTTGATATTTGAGGCATAGCCATCTGATCTCATCTCTACGGCCGAAATTGTGTTCGAAGTACTGAGATTTTGTATTCAGAACAATATTCCGGCTGATTATGCCCCCAAGATGGCGTCTGATGGAAAACGTTTCAACACGAAAGTTGTGCATATCGTCGAAGCGGTAGATTTTGATATAAAAATCGCCCCAATACAAATTTGTATGCAAATGTTAGAGCCATTCTAATACAGCCCTGTCAGGAGGCAAAAGATGGCGCGCCCCACCAGATACCCTGTCTCATGGTTTGTGCGAATAATAGCCTATTTTGCGCGAGCGATTTGACCCCCAAGATTATATTTGATCAAAAAACGTTCAACATGAAAGTTGTTCGCCTCGTCGAAGCGATCAAGATTGCTTTTGGACTCGTTCCCATCCAAGGATGTTTACCACCACAAAAAAGACCTGCAAGGTGCAGCCAGTTTAAACCGAACAGTTTTGGAAAGTTCGGACAAAATCAATCCGAATTTGACTAGAGTTTTGGACGTGAATCCAAGCCTTTTTCTTGTACGAGAAGTCCAGCTGCCTCTTATATACCTAAGGGGTGACGGCTGATTGAACAACACACAATCGATCAATTCATGTACCACTTTTTACCTTTACTTTTATCTCTCCCCATTGTATCTTTCTTCTCGTTTTTCGTTCGTTCTTCTTCATTGCAGGGCAGCAAACCTCGAGGCCCTAGGGGCGGTCAAGTCGACTTAGGGCAGCCCATAGCCGCCGCGCGCCCTGATGGGGTCCCTCCCGGGTGTGCGGGGTTTCGGGTCTACAAAAGCTCCCGCCGGATTGCCTGCGCGCGCTTCCGGTGGGTCTCCTTTGACGTGAGCTGCGGTGCATCACCCCTAGCGTCGAGGGTACATGTCGACGTGTTCGTGTGCAAACACACATTTTGGCGACTCCGCTGGGGAAGAAGCTTTGAACGGTCTCCGGCCCGTTCTTGCTACGAAGAGATCGTCATCTAGGGTTTGCAATCTACAAAGGTAATATGAATACCCAATTCACATATGTAGCTGCAAATAATGCATATGTTGTTGCTAGATCATCTAATGAGCATAATGTATCGGCTAGCCCTAGCTTTATCAATCATGCATCTAATTATGTGCAAGAGCCGATGCAACAAAATCTTCATGCTTCTACCTCATATAATTTTAACAACATGCAACATATGTATTCCAACTCCCATGCATCGGCAACCCTAGAAATCCAAATGCCGATGAAAAACATGATGAGTTCGGCTCGCATAGGAACTTCCGATAGTATGCAACAAAGTGTTTCACCTTTTTATTCATCGACAACTAACCTGCAATATGTGAATCCAAACATGCTGGTGGATAGGGGAATTGGCGATGCTACTACTAGTTATCCGTCCAATTACCCTCAACCATCATATGCTACACTTCACGCTACTAATGTTTTGGTACCATATGCAACTATAGGTATTCATAATTCGGCTTCGCACCTTCACGCTAATAGCCAAATAAGTGAAAATTCTATAGGATCCCTGTGTCTTCACCTAGTATCGTAGCATACAATGTTTTCCCCGCACAATTATTGAATTTCGGTGACATCTGGTTACGGAAAGAATCTAAAAGTGTTGGGGGGCAATTCTATCCAGATCGGGTCATTAAGAAAAAACTCACATCTTTTTGGGACGAATGCAATGTTGTTCTACATGAATTAATAAAAGAGGGAAAGCCTATTAATTTGTTGCAATAAAAGCTAGATTATGTCAAAAAGAGAAAGCATTGGGTGTGGGTAGAATTATCAAAAAGAGTGGTGATTCGTAAAACAAAGTTAATTCGGTTATTGAAAATACTGAATCAAATATTACGTATACCAAATCTATTCTAGAAAAAGAGGATGACAAGGTGCTGGGAGCTATTCGAAAGGGGAACAAGATATCATTCAAGTAATGCAACCATCATGCTCTCCCAACGTATTCGAAGAGGTATGTCTAGCAAGTGATTTACCTATCTTCCGATTTGGTCGCAACTTTATTGTTGATGCTTCTATTAGAAAAATTCTCATAAGCAATCTTGAAAGATCAATGAAGAAGGGTAATTTATTTTTTAGCAATAAAATCGTTCAAAAGCATATCGGTCAACACACTGTGCCATTTATAAAGACTGATTGTGACTTATTATTGCAGCCAAAGTTTTCCCTATTGCTTTATCAAAAGTTCATATATAATTGGGTAGCTTTGCTTGTTTCTTACTTGGCTTACACTTGGTCTCAATTGAGACATATGTGTTCTAACTATTTTCATTCACAATTTTAAATCCAAGGTTAAATTCTATTGAGAAAACTGATGCTAGTATAATATCTTATCCAAAGACATCAGAGATAGAATGCAAAACACAATGCATAGCCGAATGGGGGTATTCTAAACCATTCGTTTGTTACCTGGAAGGCCGTTCTCACACCAAGATCGGCTAGGAAATGAGAAGGATCCCTACAATTCAAGCATGTGTGATCAAATATTTGATTTGTTGCTGAAAAATAATTACATTAGAGTTCTTGATCACCATGAAAAACCATCTATCCAAGGACGAATGCATTGTAAGTTGCATGATTCGTTCAAACATAGTTTTGAGGATTGCAATATATTTTGTCAAATAGTTAAATTGGCCATTGAAAAAGGATGATTGAAACTTGTTGAAACACCAAGGACCAGTCTATTCCGATTGGTCGCGACGGCAACGGTTTTTGTATCGGCTACTTCAAGCCGATCCATCTAAACATGAGAAGGTAAGTCCAGTGGGCAATGGGATCAAGCTTTCAAGTAAGGAAGTTGTTCAAGAGCACAATGATAATATTCTTGAGGGAAAAATTCCATCGAGGTTGCACAAAAGACGCCAAGTACTGGGGGGCAACGAGAAAATCCAAAGATCGGTGCAAGCACAACCAAAGAAAACAAAGGCCGACGTAAGCACAAAGGTAAAAATCCGAAAGTCACTTTCGCGTAGCTATTGAAAAAATATCAGAAGATAAGTGAGGAGAATAGTGCTTATCGGCCAACTAATGCAAAAGCATCAAGATCACCCCCTAGGCGCAAATCCAAGGATCGATATTGGCAAGAAGAGAATTTGAATGTAACTTGTTCATATCCTTATTTTGGGTCGCCAATGCCAATGTCGTGGATGCCTTCCTATGCTCACGTAAATCCATATCCATCATGGGACAAGTATGATACAAGGGCACATTCTCCATATTATTATAAACCATCTCGCCAGTATTATGCAGCTCCAAGAAGACCAACGTTCAATGAGCAGTCATATGTTCAAGACCGTTTCAAAAAAGAATCGGTCTGGAGCACAAGGAAGAATAAGGAGGTGGTTGAGAAAGTCTACCACATAAAAAGAGATGGTCGTAAGAGTGTCACTTCAGATATGATCTCGAATGAAAAAGAGCCAAATAAAGTGTTGACATTGGCTATAAAAGACAATGAGGCAAGTCAATCAAGTGCCAAATCTGAAGGGAAGAAGTTGAGAGTGCACAGGGTAAAACAAGAATTGCCACTACTTCAAACAAAATCGCAGCCGGGGTGCCCACTCGGCTTATCGTATTGGCAAAAGAAGGAGTTGCAAAAGCTAAGTGCACAAGAACTTGAAAAACGAAACATGGCATGGATTCCCAAAGAAAATATTCAAAATAAAAATTATGTGCGAGCTTCCTTTACAAGGAGTGCGGTAAAGGTGAAGAACGAAAAGAGTGAAAGCTACGAAGGACCAAGCTGAAGGTTTCAACATCTTCGGTCCAGACATTATCCATTTTCTTCAGCAATGTCGTTGATGCCTATGCCATGGAATTCTACATCAGGTATGATTGGTTACCCTCAATGGGCTTATTTTAATCTATGAATGCAATATCATTTCTTACATCATGAAAGGGTATTACCAAATCATTATATGTTCGATTAGCTTCACTTTTGTTGCTAATCTAAATGGCCGATATATACTTATCGTCTAGAGCACATACAAAATGGCCGATGGAGTTTTGAAATCGCGCTTAGAACAAACTTCATGCAAGTTATTTTTCGGCACACAAGTTTTGCCGAAAAACAGGGGGGCATGTGTTGACACCAGATTTTGGTATTGTCAAAAACATAATTAAGAAAGCCTTGAATGGAAAAGTGATCAAAGTGAGAAAGTTCCATATCGTCAAAAGGATAAACTTTGATATTTGAGCCATAGCCATCCGGTATCATCTCTAAGGCCGAAATTGTGTTCGAAGTACTGAGATTTTGTATTCAGAACAATATTCGGCTGATTACGCCCCCAAGGTGGCTTCTGATGGAAAAAGTTACAACACAAAAGTTGTGCGTCTTGTCGAAATAGTCAATTTTGATATAAAAATTGCCCCAATCAGAATTCGTATGCAAAAGTTAGAGTCATTCAAATACAGCCCTATCAGGAGGCAAAAAATGGCGCGCCCCACGAGACACCGTGTCTCATGGGTTGCACGAATAATAGCCTGTTTTGCTTGAGCGATTTGACCCTCGGGATGAGCTATGATAAAAAACGTTCAACATGAAAGTTGTTCGTCTCGTCGAAACTGCCAAGATTGCTTTTGGACTCGTTTCCACCCGAGGATGTTTACCACCACAAAAAAGACCTGCAAGGTGCAGCCAGTTTAAACCGAACAGTTTTGGAAAGTTCGAACAAAACCAATCCAAATTTGACTAGAGTTTTGGACGTGAATCCAAGCCTTTTTCTTGCACGGGAAGTCCAGCCGCCTCTTATATACCTAAGGGGTGACGGCTGATTGAACAACACACAATCGATCAATTCATCTACCACTTTTTACCTTTACTTTTATCTCTTCCCCTTGTATCTTTCTTCTTGTTCTTCGTTCGTTCTTCTTCATTGCAGGGCGGCGAACCTCGAGGCCCTAGGGGCGGTCAAGTCGACCTAGGGCAGCCCATAGCCGCCGCGTGCCCTGACGGGGTCCCTCCCAGGTGTGCGGGGTTTCGGGTCTACAAAAGCGCCCACCAGATTGCCTGTGTACCGCGCTTTCGGCGGGTCTCCTTCGACGTGAGCTGTGGTGCATCACCCCCGGCGTCAAGGGTACATGGCAACGTATTCGTGTGCGAACACCACCGATCGTGGAGAAAAGAGTGAGAGAGTGATCCACCCTAAAGAGAGTGAGCGCCACAAGCCAAATTCGAGTGCCTCCATGATGAGCGACAAGAAAAACTTACTCCTATTTGCCACCAAAAGTGAGATGAGAGAAGTGTGGGAGAACCCATCAAGTGTTATGCACTATGTCCTTGTGTGCAAGGACAAGGCACCAAAAACTAACACCTCTCACGATCTACCTTTAGTGTTCTCTTCTCTTTTGCAGGAATTCCAAGATGTTTTCCCTAATGAGCTACCTCCGGGCCTACGTCCACTACGAGGCATTGAGCACCGAATCAACCTCATCCCTGGATCACCTCTTCCTAACAAAGCTCCCTACCATGTCAACCCCGAGGAAACTAAGGATATCCAATGGCAAGTACAACAACTCATCGACAATGGTCAACTACGTGAAAGCTTGAGCCCTTGTGCCGTTCTGGTCATACTTGTTCCAAAGAAAGATGGTACTTATCGCATGGTTTCTGATTGCCGTTCCATCAATGCTATCACCATTAGATACCGTTACACTATTCCACCCTTAGATGATATGCTTGATGAGCTTAGCGGAGCCGCCATTTTTTCTAAGATTGATCTTAAGAGTGGCTACTACCAAATACACATCCAAGAAGGTGATGAATGGAAAACCGCATTTAAGACCAAATTTGGCTTATATGAATGGCTAGTTATGCCAATGGGTTTATCCGAAGCACCCAGTACTTTCATGCGAGTCATGCACTTTGTTCTTCGTCCCTATATTGGTGTATTTGTTCTAGTCTATTTTGATGATATTCTTGTCTTTAGCAAATCCCTCAAAGAGCA
Source organism: Triticum dicoccoides (assembly GCF_002162155.2). Classification (NCBI taxonomy): domain Eukaryota; kingdom Viridiplantae; phylum Streptophyta; class Magnoliopsida; order Poales; family Poaceae; genus Triticum; species Triticum dicoccoides. The sequence continues at coordinate 237,323,437 of NC_041381.1, read as the reverse complement.
TGCCACCCATCTTAGAACCATGTTGCAAACCCTTAGGAAAGAGCGACTTTATGCTAATACGAACAAATGCCTTTTTGGTGTTGATAAGCTTGTTTTCTTGGGTTTCGTTGTGCCTTCTAAGGGTGTTCATGTAGATGAATCTAAGATCAATGCTATTAAAACTTGGCTCCAACCAACCAACTTGCAACAAGTGCGTAGTTTTCTTGGTTTAGCTGGTTTCTATCATGGATTTGTGAAGGATTTTAGCACCATTGCTTCACATTTGCATGCTTTGAGTAAGAATAATGCGCCATTTGTTTGGGGACCATCCCAAGATACCGCATTTAATGAGCTTAAGAATTTACTTACTTACGCTCCCGTTCTTCCATTACCCAACTTTGACAAACCTTTTGAGATTCATTGTGATGCTAGTGGTAATTGTATAGGAGGTTTGTTAATGCAAGAGAAGCGCTGTCGTGGATCTAAATTTGACAGTAGAGTGGGGGTAGGTATGGAGAGGCAAGGTCCTAGCTATGGAGAGGTTGTAAACACAAGAGATGTACGAGTTCAGGCCCTTCTCGGAGGAAGTAAAAGCCCTACGTCTCGGAGCCCGGAGGCGGTCGAGTGGATTATGTGTATATGGGTTACAGGGTGCCGAACCCCTCTGCCTGTGGAGGGGGGTGGCTTATATAGAGTGCGCCAGGACCCCAGCCAACCCGCGTAATGAAGGGTTTAAGGTACATTAAGTCCGGGGCGTTACTGATAACGCCCCACATAAAGTGTCTTTACTATCATAAAGTCTACTTAATTACAGACCGTTGCAGTGCAGAGTGCCTCTTGACCTTCTGGTGGTCGAGTGAGTCTTCGTGGTCGAGACCTTCAAGTCAGTCGAGTGAGTCCCTCGTAGGTCGACTGGAAGGTGATCTCTTCTAAGGGTGTCCTTGGGCAGGGTACTTAGATCAGGTCTGTGACCCTACCCTAGGTACATGACTCCATCATTAGCCCCCGAATGGATTGAGGCTTGAGTGATGAAGGAGTTGATGCTGTTTCCGATTAGCCTTCGCATACTGGTCGTGCGTTGTTTTGAACCAAAAAATCTCTTTGTTGATAGTGAACAACTTTTCTTCAGTCGACTCGATCCATTCTTTTCCTTCGTCGAGTGATCTTTTGGACTTCGCCGATTTCCGAGCGACGGATCGCAGGAAATCCCGCGTCTGGCAGACCGATCTGCCGTTCGCGGATTCCGCAGGATACGAAATTTGGGGAAGCGCGCAAAGCGGGGCAGACCGCGGCGCTTGGATGGGACAGGGCATAGACGCCTCGATCCCCGCGCCGCTTTTTTCGCCACGTATCACGTCCGCGCAACTGTTTCAGGATATGATTAGATCGATCGGGCCCACCTGTCATCCACTCAGAAGGGATCTTATAAACGCGCCCGGCGAGGGTTTTTTGAGCAGTGCCTCAGCATTCTCTCTCTGCTCCCTTCGTCTCCGCCCAACGCGCTCGCTCTCACCTCCGCACAACTTCTCCTCGCACGTCTCGCCGGCAGCCATGGTCAAGGAGAAGACGGCGGCGCTGGAACGCGCGAAGAAGGTGTCGGCGACGGAGAAGGCGAAGGGGAGATCCACCAGTCGCGGCGGGTCTTCGTCTAGATCTCGCCTGCCGAAAGGCTGGGTCCAGGGAGATTGGATCCAATCGACCATCACGGAGACGGATCTCCTCGACATGGCCAACGAGGGCCTGATCCCTCATGGAGCTGCAAGGCTTCCGGGGAAAGAGTGGCAGCCCCAGCCGGAAGAGGGTGAGTGCGTGCTTCTGGCTACCCATGTCGACCGCGGATTTTCTTTGCCGCCGAGCGTTTTCTTCCGTGGTTTCTTGAACTTCTTTGGAGCGCAACTCCACCACTTCACCCCGAATTCTATCGCCTATCTTGCCGCGTTTGTGTCCATGTGTGAGAGTTTTCTGGGTTGTCGACCGCATTGGGGCTTGTTCAAGCACATATTCACGTGTCGCTCTCAGACCGTGAAGAAGGCGAGCCCAGGCGACGAAAAAACCCAAGTTGTCCAAATGTGTGGGGGTCTAGGGATCCAGGTGAGGAACAAGAGCACCTTCCCAGCCATGACATTTCCCGAGTCAGTCAGAGGCTGGCAGTCGACCTGGTTCTACTGCCAGGATCAGCCAACGCCGGGGCAGTCGAGTGGACTCCCTCAGTTCACCATGGGCCGAGTGAACAAGCCCTCCTCTCTGAAGGTGATTCCGGAGGAGAAAGCTGACGTGAAGATGCTGATGGAGCGTGTAGTTCAGTTGGTTCGGGAGGGAGTGACGGGTATGGATCTCCTGGAGGTTTTTCTTAGGCGTCGTATCCAGCCTCTTCAGTTCCGGAGCCATTGCATGTGGTTGTACCGCGGGACTGAGGATGAGACTCGGGTCAATCCAGAAGCAGTCGATGATGCCACTCTGGAAAGGTGGGTGGCCACTGTTACTGGGAACAAGGATAACCCTCGTGGAGCCAGAAGGATTCCTCCACTCGACCACCACAGTGATCCAAACAAGGTATGTCTGCTCCACTTCCCATTGTATTCTTGTCACATTTATTTCTGTTTTCTCTGCCGATCGGTCGACTGATCTTTGTCTTGATGTCTATCAGGTCCTCACTGAGCTGTACTCGATGCCCAATGGAGCACAGGCTCCGACTGAGGAGGGAGAAGCGAGCGGGGGCGAGAGCCAGGAGGAGGAGTGGGACTCGGACGCCGCTGAGGATGATGATGATGACGATGACGATGATGATGATGATGATGAGGACGAAGAAGAGGAGGAGGAGGAGGTCGCACCACCGCGCTTGGAAAGGCGGTCGAAGCTTGTCCATGACCCTGCGACTGAACGTGGCAAGGGGGTTGCGACTGTTACATAGTCGACCAAGCGCCCTCGGACCACCTCTCCGGCGCCGACTGAAAAGGCGTCGAAGCAGCCCAGGGCGGCCCCGTCAAAGCCGACCAAGCTCCTGCCTAAGATGAAGGTGTCCATCCCCACCATATCAGGGTAATCATGCTGCTTAAGTCTTCTTGTTTTGTGCGAACTTTATCTCTGGTTGGCGCTGGAGTTAGTCGACTGATTCTTTGGAGTTGCAGTGCTGCTACTTCTGAGACCTCAGCCCGGGCTGACGACCATGAGATGGAGGACGCAGCAACCTCAAAACCTGGTACTATACTCTTAACACCGTTTCTAGTCGACTGACTCATGATCTCTAATTCTGATTCTTTTCTGTAGCTCCATCCAATGTTGTTATCACTCTCCCTGATGATGATGAAGATGAGGAACCGATGAAGCACAGAAGGAGTAGGAAAGCGTCTGCCGGCAGGGTGCCCCAGGATGTGACGGTGCCTGAGACTCTGGTCGCGGAGGAGGAGAACACCACTCGACACACTGTGTCCTTCGCAGATCCACTGACGAGTGCTCTGCAGCCCTCCCTCGTCACGACGCACCACGTCCCAGAGGACCAAGCTGGCGCCGCGAAGGAGGCGATACGCCAGGCAGGGATCATGATGGAGCAGTTGAAGACCATCCGGGATGCGAGCCAGGCAGCTTACGACGCCAGTTCCGCCCTTCAAAGCAATGTTCAGGTCAGTCGACCACCGCTTGTTCTGTTAGGATATGCTATCAAAAACTTTTCTTTCCAGAATTTATAGTAATCACCCACTGGGTGTGTCGATTTAAACTCCGTGTTAGCGGGGGCACGCTGAGTGCACCCGCTGGGTGTAGTCCCCAAGGCTAAGGTCGACTGCTGGCAGTCGGCCTTAGGCTTTATAAGTTCAGTCTTTCCGTCATTCGACTATGGCGAATGGATTTCGCAAACCGGTGGGGGCACGCTGAGTGCACCCACTGGGTGTAGTCCCCAAGGCTAAGGTCGACTGCTGGCAGTCGGCCTTAGGCTTTATAAGTTCAGTCTTTCCGTCATTCGACTATGGCGACTGTATTTCGCAAACCGGTGGGGGCACGCTGAGTGCACCCACTGGGTGTAGTCCCCGAGACTGTGGTCGACTGCTTGTAGTCGATTACAGTCTTAAAGAATACATCTTGTTTTTTTTGAGGTCGACTGGTCGACTCTGTCTTCAATAGGATTAGTGGGGGCACGCTGAGTGCACCCACTGGGTGTAGTCCCCGAGACTACGGTCGAATGCTTGTATTCGGCTGTAGTCTTAGAAACGCATGATTTTTCCTTTTCCACTCGGAAGTGAATTATCTTTGACATTTAGTCGATTGATTCTTCACAGAGATCCTGTGACCTTGCGGCTCGCTACACTGAGCTGGAAAACAAGCACATTCAGCTCAAGCTGGATTTGAAGCTGGTTCAGGAGAATCTGACAAAGGCAAAGGAGGAGACCAAAGGTATGTTTGGTGAGACCTCGACGACTGCTTTTTCCCTTTATTTGTTTCAAAATCTGATCTTGCTGTAACTTGCAGGTAAGGTGAAGGAGGCCCAACAGAAAAAAGACCTTGAACTAGCTGAGAAGATCAAGCTTGCTGACGAGAAGTTAGCTTCAGTCACCAAGCTTGAACAAGAAAATACCAATCTGAAAGCTGCCCTTGGGAAGAAAAATGATCTGGAGGCCTTCCTGAGTGGTCTTGCCAAGAAGCTGTTCCTTATGCTTGAAGGTAAACCTTTACGCTCAACAATCATTTTCAACTGTGATTTTTCCATTCGACCATTGCCTTGACTCGGTGATCGCCCTTGCAGAATTTTGTCAAGACTTTGAAGAAGAGACTAGCCGGCTGGAACCAAACCTTGACCCCGTCAATTCTCCGGTGAACGACGAAGTTTCCATGAATGTTTTCCGACTGGAGTCTCGTGTTGCAGCTGTCGTGGACTATCTTGCAAGGCTGAAGGTCACCACATCTTGCGTCGACTCAACGCTCTGGCCCAGGGAGACAGTCCAGAACGACCTCGAGTCGCTGATGGCTTGCTTGAACACGGTCCCTGGTCGAGTGCAGGAGTGGAAAAAGTCCTCGGCTCGGTGCGGTGCAGATGTTGCTCTGTGTCTGGCCCGAGTCCACTGCAAAGATGCGCGAGAAGACAAGCTGGCGGCCCTCCGGGTGGCCAACACCAAGAAACACGACTTCAGGTCCTTTATGGAAACTTTCATTGCTGCTGCCACTCGGATCGCAGATGGAATTGATCTTGATGAGTTTGTTGCACCTTCCAGCCCTCCACAGGAGGGGTAAAAAACTTCTTTTAAGCTCGACACTTTAAATTTGCCTCGGTATGTCGAGTGGAGTTGTAACCGATAAACCTTAACAGGCTTAGCGCCTGAGCACTTTCGGTTCCTTTAGGTATCGTTCCGAACTTGAATTTGATGTTTGAATATGATTGCTTTTGGCTTGAAATGTCTTTTGCAGGTTCAAAGCAAGACACTCACTGAAGTCGACTTATTCCTTAATCCACTTAAGTGAGCTCTGGGCTGCAGCTAAGCCCCCGAGTGAGGGGTTTGCTCTTCACTCAGTAGGATTTTTATATCTTAGGCGACCACTGGGCTGCAGCTAAGCCCCCGAGTGAGAGGTTTGCTCTTCACTCGGTAGGATTTTTATATCTTAGGCGAGCACTGGGCTGCAGCTAAGCCCCCGAGTGAGAGGTTTGCTCTTCACTCGGTAGGATTTTTATATCTTAGGCGAGCACTGGGCTGCAGCTAAGCCCCCGAGTGAGAGGTTTGCTCTTCACTCGGTAGGATTTTTATATCTTAGGCGAGCACTGGGCTGCAGCTAAGCCCCCGAGTGAGAGGTTTGCTCTTCACTCGGTAGGATTTTTATATCTTAGGCGAGCACTGGGCTGCAGCTAAGCCTCCGAGTGGAAGTCTGGCTTACCACTCGGTAGGATTTTTATAACTTAGGCGAGTACTTGGACTGCAGCTAAGCCTCCGAGTGGAAGTCTGGCTTACCACTCGGTAGGATTTTTATAACTTAGGCGAGTACTTGGACTGCAGCTAAGCCTCCGAGTGGAAGTCTGGCTTACCACTCGGTAGGATTTTATTTAATCTTAGGCGAAACGGATTCGCAGCTAAGCCTCCGAGTGGGAGTCTGGCTCACCACTCGGTAAGGATTTTTACAAACTTAGGCGAAACGGATTCGCGGCTAAGTCACCCACTGAGGGGAAAATTTTATTGGACAAAATAAAAAGTGACAAAAATTATGGAGGAACTATGACACTATTATTTTGAAATCCATGAACTACAGGAGTACTTTATTGCAACTCATCCGAGTGATAAACTTAGGTGTAAAATGGGCGGAGTAGTTCCGCGTTCCAAGCTCGGGGCTCGTCGATATTATGTTCGACGTTGTAAAGACGGTACGCCCCGTTGTGGAGAACTTTGGTGACGATGAAGGGTCCTTCCCAAGAAGGAGCAAGCTTGTGATGTTTCTTCTGATCCACTCGGAGAACTAAATCTCCTTCCTGGAAGGCTCGACCCCTCACATTTCTGGCGTGGAAACGACGCAAATCTTGTTGGTAGATGGTCGATCGGATCAGAGCCATCTCCCTTTCTTCCTCTAAAAGGTCGACTGCGTCCTGCCGCGCTTGTTCAGCTTCTGCTTCGTTGTAGATCTCAACTCGAGGAGCATTGTGGAGAAGATCACTCGGCAAGACTGCTTCAGCTCCGTAGACCAAGAAGAATGGAGTTCTTCCGGTCGATCGATTAGGTGTGGTCCGCAGTCCCTAAAGCACCGAGGGAAGTTCGTCGACCCACGCTCCAGCTGCATGCTTGAGATCACGCATCAGTCGGGGTTTCAATCCCTTGAGAATCAGGCCATTGGCTCGCTCTGCTTGTCCATTCGTCTGCGGATGGGCGACTGAAGCATAGTCGACTCGTGTGCCTTGAGAGTTGCAGAAATCCCTGAATTCCTCCGAGTCAAAGTTCGACCCATTATCCGTAATGATGCTGTGCGGGACTCCATATCTGAATATCAGTTCCCTGATGAAGCTAACAACAGTACCGGCGTCAAGGTTCTTGATTGGTTTAGCCTCAATCCACTTGGTGAACTTGTCGACTGCCACCAGTACATGCGTGAAGCCACTTCGACCTGTTCTCAAAGGACCGACCATGTCCAACCCCCATACTGCGAAAGGCCAGACAAGTGGAATGGTCTTCAGAGCTGATGCAGGCTTGTGCGACATATTCGAGTAGAACTGACATCCCTCGCACTTATCCACTATTTCCTTTGCCATCTCATTTGCCTTTGGCCAGTAAAATCCGGCTCGGTATGCTTTGGCCACGATGGTCCGAGAGGACGCATGATGACCACAGGTCCCCGAGTGGATATCATTAAGGATGATTCGACCTTCTTCTGGTGTTATGCACTTCTGACCAACTCCAGTCGCGCTTTCTCTATATAACTGTCCTTTGATTACGGTAAAGGCTTTAGATCGACGGACGATCTGTCGAGCCTCTTCCTCATCCTCCGGAAGCTCTTTTCTCAGGATATATGCGATATACGGAACTGTTGTCAGGACCCCGACTCAATGCCACATCGATCTAGCATGTAACACCTCATATCACTTTGCGGCCTCACGCATGGTATTTCCACGGGTGTCGCCTTACCTTTGCCCGGGACCGTTTGCGCCTTTTGGCACACGTATATGACAGTGTCGCTAGCATCCATATGATAAGGAGCCCGGGCTGACATGGCTAGTCGTAAACCCAAAGTGGCACAGACTTACAGGGACAGGCATCCATGACCCAGCATCGAACGTGTCGGTCATCAGCGAGTGAATCCAGGCTGTAGCACTGGCCTAGCAAGACTCCGGTGAACCGGGCTGTAGCGGGCTAACAGGACTCCGGTATTCATCGCGTGACATTTCCCCGAAGGGACAGATACAGGAACGAAGAAGGACACATGCCGGCCAGCCTAAGTGTTCCGGAGCAGTAGCAAGCTACCATGGCTCAGTGAAACATTAGGAGTCATTTCCCCGTAAGAGAGGCTACTAAAGATAAACAACTAGATGGTCAGATCCCACACATACCAAGCATTTCAATAACATACACACAATATGCTTGATATGTGCAAATACAACATGGCATCACAACATGACTCTATGACTCAAGTAATTTATCAATAGGCTCCGAGGAGCGAGATATTACAAACATGGGTCTTATGACCCAACATTCAGAGCATACAAAACAAAGCACAAGCGGAAGCTATCATGTCTGAGTACAGACATCTATAAATGAAAAAGGCTGAGAAGCCTGACTATCTACCAAATCCTGCCGAGGCACAAGATCGTAGCTGAGGTAACAAGCTAAACGTCAAAGACCACGCGGAAAATACTAGTGAGACTGAAGTCTCTCTGCAAAAACATAAAATAGGCAAACGTGAGTACAAATGTACCCAGCAAGACTTACATCAGAACTATCTACATATGCACCATTATCAACAAAGGGATGGTGGGGTTTAACTGCAGCAAGCCAGCTTTGACTCGGTGGCTATCCTGAACTACGACTGCAATGTAACTCTTTTGAGGTGACGCACACGAGTCCACATATTCACCATATCAATACACCACTATGGATCCGCTCTCGGCTCCCTACGAGAACGCCATCCATAGCACTCACGTTTATCTTGCGTATTTTAGAGTATCCACTTTCACTTGTCTATGAACTGATATAAGCAACCCAGAAGTCCTTTACCGCGGACACGGCTATTCGAATAGATGATATTAACCCTGCAGGGGTGTACTTCTTCATACATGTTTCCACCACTTAGCGTCTGCACACGACATGTGCTCGGCAGACTTCAAGCGAAAGCCGACGTGGGTGTAGACCACGACCTACCTAAACACTCAAGTCTCTAGTCCAGGTTTATCGCCTATTCGGGTTCCATCCATGAGGAGATCCGGCCGGAGTTTCGCTCACAGCCCCAAACGATGTGAACAGGGTTCCCGAGATACCAAACGGGCATCCGGTACACCGTGCCACGTACCTACCGCATCACAGCCCACCCCTACGGTCAGCGTTGTCCACGGCCTCCAGTAAGCTACAAACACCAGAAACTACTTGCAACTCCTGGACAGAGGACTAGGGTGAATAAGAAGTCGAGCGGGGTCATATTTCAGGGCCCAATGTATGGTAGTAGCTGAATCATGGATCACAAACACAGAACTCAGTTCCTAAGGACGGCTTCAATGAGACAACCCACCATGTACTCCTACATGGCCTCTCACCGACACCTTTTACCAAATCGTGTTCACACACTTAGCTCACACACAGTAGGACATGTTCACACACCTCTGATTCATCCTCGATGAATCAGACCTGACTCAACTCTAAGCAGTAGCAGGCATGACAAACAAGCATGAATGAGTAGGCACATCAGGGCTCAAACAACTCCTACTCATGCTAGTGGGTTTCATCTATTTACTGTGGAATGACAGGTCATGCAGAGGATAAAGGGGTTCAGCTACCGCAGCAAGTAACAGATGAATCGGTGTTGTCCTAATGCAGTAAAAGAGAGCAGGAGCGAGAGAGTGGGATTTTATCGGAATGAACAAGGGGGTTTTGCTTGCCTGGCACTTCTAAAGATAACATTGAGTCTTCATCAGTGTCATCGATCTCATCGTCGAAACCACGTCTATCGAGAGGGAACAACCACCGACAAACAAGAAGAAACACAATCATTGCAATGCAACAATATGATGCATGATAATGACATGGCAATATGCTGGTGTTTTGAGCTAATGCACTTAGCTATGATTTAAATGAAGTTGGTTTGAATACATGATTCAAACTCCAACTCCATATATGATTATTTAAATGCCCTTTATTTGTTTTGTCCAAAACAGAGGACAAGCATTGTTCAAACATGCATGAAAATGGTACAGATGGATTCCTTGAATTTTTCTGATAATTTTTCATATATAAATTATTTAATTTGGAGCTACGGTTAATTTTCTATGATTTATTGAAGTTTTAGCTATTTTCTGAAATTCCTGAAATAATAATAAATCCAGAAATGATTTATGGCGTCAGCCCCACGTCACTGTGACGTCAGCAGGGTCAACTGGGCGCCCCAGGTCAAACCTGACGTGTGGGGGCCACACGTCAGTGACACAGGAGCTAATCCCGGTCAAACCCAGCGCTGACTGGGGATTGACCAGGGGTGGGGCCCACGGTCAGTGGTTGTGGGTTTAATTAGTGGGGCCATTAACACTAATTAAGCGTGCCACGTCGGCAGTCGCCGGAGTTTCGCCGGCGACGACCCAAAACGCGGCGGAGACACACCGGGGTGGCTCGGGTTTCGTCTATACTGCACCGTTCGGTGCGCCCTTTGGCTCTACGGAGAGCTGGCGCGATGGCGCGTCGGATGGTCGTGGTCTCCGGGCCTGGGGTGGCCGGAGTCGACGGCGGCGAGCTCGGTTGCGGCCGCCGGAGCTCGGGTGAGACACGGGCGACCACTAGGGGGCACGAGAGGGCGAGCTGCGGCAGGCAACGGGCTCGTGGAGACGTTCTGAGCACGATGGTGCACTCAGGTGGGAGCTCCAGTGGCTGCAGTGACGGCGGCGACGAGGTCAGCGGCGGCCGGAGTTCGGCCAACGGCGGGTTAGGCGATGCAGGGCGCTAGGGGAGGCGTTGGTGCGTGCTACGTGCTCCTGGTGAGGCGTGGAGCACGGTGGTGTGCCCGGCTTCGAGCCAGAGTGGCTCTGGCCACGACGGCGACGAGGCACGGCGGCGGCGAGCTTCGGCCGTGGTGGAAGATGGAGCTAGGGGACGAAATCAAGTGTGCGGAGTGAGGGGAAGAGAAGAGGAGCTCACAGTGGACTGGACGGAGGGGTCGGCGAGCTCGGGGAAGCTTCTGCGACGGCGAATTTACGGCGGCGATCTCTGGCCGTGGCGATGAAGATGGCGGTGATGGCGTGGCTACAGGGCACCCGGCGTCGCATGCGTCGTGGTAGAGCTTCATGGGGTCGGGACGGAGCTCCTGAGCTCATCGGAAGGGCGAGGGGTGGCCGGTGGCTATGGATGCGACGGCGGCGCCCTCCGGTGGCTCTCGGTGGTGCTCCAAATCGGGAGAGGGAGAGAGCCAGAGCGAGCAGAGGGAGGGATAG
>NC_041381.1:237201491-237311642 GCF_002162155.2 Triticum dicoccoides | reverse complement strand
ATATGAATATAATTCAAATTCAAATAGCTAATGATTTAAATTCAAAGTCCCAAAAATAAATCCTTAAAAATGTTCAATATTTTGGTTGGGACCAGAACCCTTACCAAAATTATCAAACATTTAAGAAGAGCATTTTGGAGCAATGAATGAGATTTTTAGGGTTTTTGCCCTTCTTTTATTTAAGTTTTTGAGGCTTCCAAAATTCCTCAGTTCAGGTTTCAAAAATTTAAACATGATGCTCAGATGGAAGCAGGCATAGGACAGGCCAGAACTAGGGATGTGACAACTCACCCCCACTAAACAAGAATCTCGACCCGAGATTCAAGGGTAGGGTAAGACGAAGGGAAAACGCAACTAACACAATCTTCACGATCCAGGTTGCACTTCAATTGAACGTTGATTTGTTCACCATCATTTTCTCGAAGTCTTGCTCTGAGAACTCCAACTAACATGACAACGAGAGGAAAGGAAAGACCCTAAAAGAATTGTTCTTCTCGGAGGTCGAACAACTCAGGAGTAACTCTCGGGATGAGACATAGCAACATCTCTTGAGCTGAGAGACGAAGCACAGATCTGAAGAAATGGAGTGAGACAGATGACGAGGGTTCACTAGGTAGACAACAACTTCACGCTTAAGGTGGAAATCGGTTGTCAACGTAGCGAGGAGTTGAATTGCCATGATACCATAACGATGCACCTTACGGAAGGTGACTCGTAGATATATCCCCTTAAGTGGCAAAAAGAATTACCTTTGATTCAAAGATCATTGAAACTCTTTATACCAGCCTAAGGCAATCACAAGAGATCATTTGGAGGGGGTCGGTAGAATGGCATACTCGGACTTGGATGATGTGGATTACCTTGTTGAAGACAACGTAATGGATGAATTTGCTTATCACCGGAAATGGAAGAGACCCATGGTAGAATGGCACAATGGCAGTGCAAACTGGGAACAGAATGCAAATGCTGGAAATGATTCTGGTAACTGGGGAAGAACCCAACAATAGAGAGTGAATTCACTGTTTGAGAAGGTCATAGCATTGCCGAGGGAACTGAGAGCATCCCAATTAGAGCCGATGATAACACGTAGCGCTTGTGCGTGCTCTCAAGAACTTGAGCATTTCCACAATCATCAAGGTTTTATCAACAACCGCGTCAAGGGTGCTGACAACACAACATACTACCATGATGAATAGCGATGGACGATGCAGATGCGAAGGAGGATAACACTTTCTCAGGTTTCACCTTAGCAAGGCCAAGGAAATAAAATCTAGATGATCGACCGAGAGACATTTAGCACTCCGCTTCTAATGTTCTTCTTGATGTGCTAGTGTAACCCATTCATAGATATGGTTTGATATCTAGAACATCAAGTAAAGGTCGGACTTCGGGAGTACAAGAATCCATAAGGAACAACTAGGGAGGTAATCCTACGAAATCCTTATGGGGGGGGTGGCCAACTTCCTCAATCAAGATATTATAATAACAGGTCTACCGGATGGGTGTGTTGGCCACGACATCCACCTTACCGGTTATTGAGAGACCAATATTATAGTTCTTGGGGAAATGTTCCAACCATCATATCTGCCTGAGATTCAGATCTGGTTGGTGTCAGGATATTCCAGACTCATCGAGTCTAGGAAGAAAAACGAAAGTTTGCAACACAAATCGACGAGATGATGTTGCGAGATTCTCGGGGAATGAACTACGATAGTAAGCTCCAAAACATGAGCTGGTTCTGCTACACACATGTGAACACGCTATCCCAGACAAGCATGACCACATAGCAGTCTTATAATAAAACACTACCGAGTTCAGGAGGGGAACCATCAACGAGGATATCGAAGTTCTTTCATAAGTCCGGATTAGCTCTTATGAAGATACTCCTTCTCCTTGAACAAATCAGTCAGTGGCTTGGTGTGCTAGGATACACATATGGAATGCAGGTTGCAAGTCTCCAGACCACAGAATACTTCACACGTGTGCATGACTGACTTGCGATGAATCCAGAGGAAACAACATTGACTTTCTCGAGTCCACGGCGGCAACTTGCATCAAATGCACATGAACTAGAGGAAGTCACTTCTTACATTCGAACATATGCTTCATGAGCTAGCATGAACAAATGCTTTCAAAAGTTTCCCAACACTAGCTTAATGTTCAGCAAAATTATGGAGAAGACAAGAATGTTATCAATGGGCACAACAACAATTCATCTGGGTTTCCTTTTAAAAGGAATTCCATAGTTAAGTGAACAAGTGATAGCATTGGTCAGACCCAAAAGATATAATGGTGTATGCTCGAGGGATCAACCACGAGTAAGACAACATTACGAACATCGTTGGTTCTGATTTGACTTGACGATAGCCCACACTCAAATCAAAGGATTGATAAGACAATAGGTCCAGCAACCGATCACAAGGACCAATCGATGAAGATATCATCTTTCTTCAACACACACTACACAAGAATATCCCTTTGGAACGAACTAAGTCAGGCAAGCTTTTATCTTCCAACTCTCCAAGTTGTTGTCTAGCTTAACCAACTAGCTCCGGGATATCCAACACAGATTCTTGGAGAAAGGGTGATTCACAAGAAACCAACTTGATCACGAGCCCAACATAATAGTCAGGAAATAACCCGGTAACGCTTCCAAGAAGATATTTGGAAAGTCACGAACCACCGGTATGTTACTAAGCTCGAGAACAATCTTGCCTTTCAGGGCAAGCTGATATGATCAAATGAGCGAGGACTTGACAAAATCCTAACTCATCAATCAAAGAGTGCACCAGGAAATAAGGACTAGGTAGCACAAGCTATCTTAGAATGGTGATTCAATAACCAACATGCTAAGAATGAGAATATTGTCCATTTAACTACCAAGCAACAAGGTTGCTATGAGTATTGATTTCACACATCACGATTCACTTGTCGGCGTTCCGATTATAATAACACGGGAACCGAGAAATGAATAATGATGGAGAGAGTATCACTGTATCAGGAGTTCATAGGATGGTGTGCAATTCCCATAACAATCCTGATATAAAGATGGTAATACTCCAAGGTAGAACAGAATCAAAAGCTGGGCTGGCATTTTGATCTGCGGAGCACAATTGCTTTGACCCAATCCTAGATATGGATGAGGTACTGGAGTTTGTTTCTCCAAGTCATTCAGGACAGAATGGCTTGACGGACCACAAGGGTAATAGGCATCGATAAACGAATGCATGCATACCCTTGACTATCAATTGATAGACGAAGGTCAGTAGACAACTAGGAGGGACAACTCAAAGGAACATATAATTTTCTGAGTTGTGGATGCATAGATTAGTATGTCGAGCGAGATCAACATTTCTTCCAGATAACCCATGCAGAGAGGTAAGACTGGCAGAGTCACGATTTATGAATGGAGATCTCCTCAAGAGTACTCTAATTGTGATCTTTGATCCAATAAACATCTGCCATAAGCGGTCCATAGTATTTGGAAGAAGGAAATACCACGGACCTCGAGGACTACCGCAAAGTTACTAATATCCTGAAGGAACTAGCAAACACTATCAACATGAAGTAAGTAGAGTGAATCTCGGGTTCAAACCCAGAAATAGAATACCTACTACCAAGTAGCATCACGGGATGCTTCCGAGAATAAAAACCAGAATCATCACACTGGGAACACAGATCATGGCTAGACCACTAGATGATCCCCTGAGACACCTAGGGTCATAATAATATCTCCAACATATATGTCAAGGTAACAGAGTACCTCAACTCACTAACTAGTGTGGTTAATCTGGCCCAAAGGAACATTGAAACGGGAGGAAGGAATTTGCAAGTGCATCAGATTGTTTAGAGACCTGAGATGACTCGGACAGCGTAACGGCTGTAAATGCTCAAAAAAGGTTTGAGACATTCACAAAAATGGTGGCATAACCACCCAGAAACACAATATCAAGGTTTCAAGATCAACAATTAACATACGGAAGTAATAGGAGCTGAAACGAGGCTTAATTCCAACAATTCTATAAGTCTACGGATTAGTAACACGTGATCCTGATAGAAAGAAGAGATAGCCTAGTTCTTAATCCCCGTAGAAGAGAAGATGATGACTCAGATCAGAAGGCCATGAGGTATAAGGAGTAAAAAGAGCCTTACGTTCCATCCCACAATCAATTCCCTTATATAACTAAAGAATTTCTAGACTCAACTTCGACCAGTTTGGCTTGATAATCCTACAGGCAGTTTTGCTCTGATACCAACGCTGTCAGGACCCCGACTCAATGCCACATCGATCTAGCATGTAACACCTCATATCACTTTGCGGCCTCACGCATGGTATTTCCACGGGTGTCGCCTTACCTTTGCCCGGGACCGTTTGCGCCTTTTGGCACACGTATATGACAGTGTCGCTAGCATCCATATGATAAGGAGCCCGGGCTGACATGGCTAGTCGTAAACCCAAAGTGGCACAGACTTACAGGGACAGGCATCCATGACCTAGCATCGAACGTGTCGGTCATCAGCGAGTGAATCCAGGCTGTAGCACTGGGCTAGCAGGACTCCGGTGAACCGGGACAGGACTCCGGTATTCATCACGTGACATTTCCCCGAAGGGACAGACACAGGAACGAAGAAGGACACATGCCGGCCAGCCTAAGTGTTCCGGAGCAGTAGCAAGCTACCATGGCTCAGTGAAACATTAGGAGACATTTCCCCGTAAGAGAGGCTACTAAAGATAAACAACTAGATGGTCAGATCCCACACATACCAAGCATTTCAATAACATACACACAATATGCTTGATATGTGCAAATACAACATGGCATCACAACATGACTCTATGACTCAAGTAATTTATCAATAGGCTCCGAGGAGCGAGATATTACAAACATGGGTCTTATGACCCAACATTCAGAGCATACAAAACAAAGCACAAGCGGAAGCTATCATGTCTGAGTACAGACATCTATAAATGAAAAAGGCTGAGAAGCCTGACTATCTACCAAATCCTGCCGAGGCACAAGATCGTAGCTGAGGTAACAAGCTAAACGTCGAAGACCACGCGGAAAATACTAGTGAGACTGAAGTCTCTCTGCAAAAACATAAAATAGGCAAACGTGAGTACAAATGTACCCAGCAAGACTTACATCAGAACTATCTACATATGCATCATTATCAACAAAGGGATGGTGGGGTTTAACTGCAGCAAGCCAGCTTTGACTCGGTGGCTATCCTGAACTACGACTGCAATGTAACTCTTTTGAGGTGACGCACACGAGTCCACATATTCACCATATCAATACACCACTATGGATCCGCTCCCGGCTCCCTACGAGAACGCCATCCATAACACTCACGTTTATCTTGCGTATTTTAGAGTATCCACTTTCACTTGTCTATGAACTGATATAAGCAACCCAGAAGTCCTTTACCGCGGACACGGCTATTCGAATAGATGATATTAACCCTGCAGGGGTGTACTTCTTCATACATGTTTCCACCACTTAGCGTCTGCACACGACATGTGCTCGGCAGACTTCAAGCGAAAGCCGACGTGGGTGTAGACCACGACCTACCTAAACACTCAAGTCTCTAGTCCAGGTTTATCGCCTATTCGGGTTCCATCCATGAGGAGATCCGGCCGGAGTTTCGCTCACAGCCCCAAACGATGTGAACAGGGTTCCCGAGATACCAAACGGGCATCCGGTACACCGTGCCACGTACCTACCGCATCACAGCCCACCCCTACGGTCAGCGCTGTCCACGGCCTCCAGTAAGCTACAAACACCAGAAACTACTTGCAACTCCTGGACAGAGGACTAGGGTGAATAAGAAGTCGAGCGGGGTCATATTTCAGGGCCCAATGTATGGTAGTAGCTGAATCATGGATCACAAACACAGAACTCAGTTCCTGAGGACGGCTTCAATGAGACAACCCACCATGTACTCCTACATGGCCTCTATACCAACACTGTCAGGACCCCGACTCGATGTCACATCGATCTAGCCGGTAACACCTCATATCACTTTGCGGCCTCACGCACGGTATCCCCACGGGTGTCGCCTTACCTTTGCCCGGGACCGTTTGCGCCTTTTGGCTCACGTATATGATAGTGTCGCTAGCATCCATATGATAAGGAGCCCGGGCTGACATGACTAGTCGTAAACCCAAAGTGGCACAGACTTACAGGGACAGGCATCCATGACCCAGCTTCGAACGTGTCGGTCATCAGCAAGTGGGTCCGGGCTGTAGCACTGGGCTAGCAGGACTCCGGTAAACCGGGCTGTAGCGGGCTAACAGGACTCCGGTACTCAATGCGTGATATTTCCCCGAAGGGACAGACACAGGAACGAAGAAGGACACATGCCGGCCAGCCTAAGTGTTCCAGAGCAGTAGCAAGCTACCATGGCTCAGCGGTAACACTAGGAGACATTTCCCGGTAAGAGAGGCTACTAAAGATAAACAACTAGATAGTCAGATCCCACACATACCAAGCATTTCAATCATACACACAATATGCTCGATATGTGCAAATACAACGAAGCATCACAACATGACTCTACGACACAAGTACTTATTCAATAGGCTCCGAGGAGCGAGATATTACAAACAGGGGTCTCATGACCCAACAATCAGAGCATACAAATCAAAGCACAAGCGGGAGCTATCATGTCTGGGTACAGACATCTATAAATGAAAAAGGCTGAGAAGCCTGACTATCTATCAGATCCTGCCGAGGGCACAAGATCGTAGCTGAGGTATCAAGCTAAACGTCGAAGTCCAAGCGGAACTACTAGCGAGACCGAAGTCTCTCTGCAAAAACATAAATGGGCAAACGTGAGTACAAATGTACCCAGCAAGACTTACATCAGATCTATCTACATATGCATCATTATCAACAAGGGGGTGGAGGGGTTTGACTGCAGCAAGCCAGCTTTGACTCGGTGGCTATCCTAAACTACGACTGCAAGTAACTCTTGAGGTGGCGCACACGAGTCCACATATTCACCATATCAATACACCACTATGGATTCGCTCCCGTCTCCCTACGAGAACGCCATCCATAGCACTCACGCTTATCTTGCGTATTTTAGAGTATCCACTTTCACTTGTCTATGAACTGATATAAGCAACCCAGAAGTCCTTTACCGCGGACACGGCTATTCGAATAGATGATGTTAACCCTGCAGGGGTGTACTTCTTCATACATGTTTCCACCACTTAGCGTCTGCACACGACATGTGCTCGGCAGACTTCAAGCGAAAGCCGACGTGGGTGTAGACCACGACCTACCTAAACACTCAAGTCTCTAGTCCAGGTTTATCGCCTATTCGGGTTCCATCCATGAGGAGATCCGGCCGGAGTTTCGCTCACAGCCCCAAACGATGTGAACAGGGTTCCCGAGATACCAAACGGGCATCCGGTACACTGTGCCACGTACCTACCGCATCACAGCCCACCCCTACGGTCAGCGCTGTCCACGGCCTCCAGTAAGCTACAAACACCAGAAACTACTTGCAACTCCTGGACAGAGGACTAGGGTGAATAAGAAGTCGAGCGGGGTCATATTTCAGGGCCCAATGTATGGTAGTAGCTGAATCATGGATCACAAACACAGAACTCAGTTCCTGAGGACGGCTTCAATGAGACAACCCACCATGTACTCCTACATGGCCTCTCACCGACACCTTTTACCAAATCGTGTTCACACACTTAGCTCACACACAGTAGGACATGTTCACACACCTCTGATTCATCCTCGATGAATCAGACCTGACTCAACTCTAAGCAGTAGCAGGCATGACAAACAAGCATGAATGAGTAGGCACATCAGGGCTCAAACAACTCCTACTCATGCTAGTGGGTTTCATCTATTTACTGGGGAATGACAGGTCATGCAGAGGATAAAGGGGTTCAGCTACCGCAGCAAGTAACAGATGAATCGGTGTTGTCCTAATGCAGTAAAAGAGAGCAGGAGTGAGAGAGTGGGATTTTATCGGAATGAACAAGGGGGTTTTGCTTGCCTGGCACTTCTAAAGATAACATTGAGTCTTCATCAGTGTCATCGATCTCATCGTTGAAACCACGTCTATCGAGAGGGAACAACCACCGACAAACAAGAAGAAACACAATCACTGCAATGCAACAATATGATGCATGATAATGACATGGCAATATGCTGGTGTTTTGAGCTAATGCACTCAGCTATGATTTAAATGAAGTTGGTTTGAATACATGATTCAAACTCCAACTCCATATATGATTATTTAAATGCCCTTTATTTGTTTTGTCCAAAACAGAGGACAAGCATTGTTCAAACATGCATGAAAATGGTACAGATGGATTCCTTGAATTTTTCTGATAATTTTTCATATATAAATTATTTAATTTGGAGCTACGGTTAATTTTCTATGATTTATTGAAGTTTTAGCTATTTTCTGAAATTCCTGAAATAATAATAAATCCAGAAATGATTTATGGCGTCAGCCCCACGTCACTGTGACGTCAGCAGGGTCAACTGGGCGCCCCAGGTCAAACCTGACGTGTGGGGGCCACACGTCAGTGACACAGGAGCTAATCCCGGTCAAACCCAGCGCTGATTGGGGTTTGACCAGGGGTGGGGCCCACTGTCAGTGGCTGTGGGTTTAATTAGTGGGGCCATTAACACTAATTAAGCGTGCCACGTCGGCAGTCGCCGGAGTTTCGCCGGCGACGACCCAAAACGCGGCGGAGACACACCGGGGTGGCTCGGGTTTCGTCTATACTGCACCGTTCGGTGCGCCCTTTGGCTCTACGGAGAGCTGGCGCGATGGCGCGTCGGATGGTCGTGGTCTCCGGGCCTGGGGTGGCCGGAGTCGACGGCGGCGAGCTCGGTTGCGGCCGCCGGAGCTCGGGTGAGACACGGGCGACCACTAGGGGGCACGAGAGGGCGAGCTGCGGCAGGCAACGGGCTCGTGGAGACGTTCTAAGCACGATGGTGCACTCAGGTGGGAGCTCCAGTGGCTGCAGTGACGGCGGCGACGAGGTCAGCGGCGGCCGGAGTTCGGCCAACGGCGGGTTAGGCGATGCAGGGCGCTAGGGGAGGCGTTGGTGCGTGCTACGTTCTCCTGGTGAGGCGTGGAGCACGGTGGTGTGCCCGGCTTCGAGCCACAGTGGCTCTGGCCATGACGGCGACGAGGCACGGCGGCGGCGAGCTTCGGCCGTGGTGGAAGATGGAGCTAGGGGACGAAATCAAGTGCGCGGAGTGAGGGGAAGAGAAGAGGAGCTCACAGTGGACTGGACGGAGGGGTCGGCGAGCTCGGGGAAGCTTCTGCGACGGCGAATTTACGGCGGCGATCTCCGGCCGTGGCGATGAAGATGGCGGTGATGGCGTGGCTACAGGACACCCGGCGTCGCATGCGTCGTGGTAGAGCTTCATGGGGTCGGGACGGAGCTCCTGAGCTCATCGGAAGGGCGAGGGGTGGCCGGTGGCTAAGGATGCGACGGTGGCGCCCTCCGGTGGCTCTCGATGGTGCTCCAAATCGGGAGAGGGAGAGAGCCAGAGCGAGCAGAGGGAGGGATAGCGGTCGGGGACGACTCCGTGGCGTCGCTAGAGGGCTCGGGGAGGAAGCAGGAGGTGGCCAGGGGAAGCAGGAGGTGGCGCGCGCGGCGGCGTCGCGGTGTCTGTCCTCCTGGCAGGGAGGAAGACGACAGGGGGGGGGTGGAGATGGGCTGGGCTGGCCAGGTGGGCCTGGTGGGCTGCAGAGGTAAGTCCAGGTAAGGTTTCTCTCCTCTGTCTTTTATTTCTGTTTTGTTTTTATTTTTATTTAATCTTTTGCCACTGTTTTGAATTTAAAATAATTCAAACAATGCCAAAAAGCTCCTCTGAATATTTTTATTTTGCTATATGGACTTTTCCAAAAGCTCATAAAATATTTCAGGGGTATTTGAAATTATATTCTAATTATATGAATATAATTCAAATTCAAATAGCTAATGATTTAAATTCAAAGTCCCAAAAATAAATCCTTAAAAATGTTCAATATTTTGGTTGGGACCAGAACCCTTACCAAAATTATCAAACATTTAAGAAGAGCATTTTGGAGCAATGAATGAGATTTTTAGGGTTTTTGCCCTTCTTTTATTTAAGTTTTTGAGGCTTCCAAAATTCCTCAGTTCAGGTTTCAAAAATTTAAACATGATGCTCAGATGGAAGCAGGCATAGGACAGGCCAGAACTAGGGATGTGACAACTGTCCAGTCGGGAATGACCACCAAGACCTCCATGACCAAGTCGACCACTGCTGGGACTTCAACCTCAGTCGGATCTGTGGCACTCTTGGGCTGTGTAGCTTCTTCGGTGAAAGGATCTTCTTTGACTGACGGAGTGTGTATATGCTCCAAGAACACACCACTCGGAATGGCTCCTCTCTTGGAACCTATCTTTGCTAGATCATCAGCTGCTTGATTTTTCAGTCGGGGTATATGATGGAGCTCCAACCCCTCGAACTTCTTTTCCAGCTTCCTCACTGCACTGCAGTATCCAGTCATGGCTGGGCTTCTCACGTCCCACTCCTTCATCACTTGGTTGACCACTAAATCTGAATCGCCATAGACCATCAGGCGACGGACGCCGAGCGAAATGGCCATGCGCAATCCGTATAAGAGGGCCTCATACTCTGCCTCATTGTTGGAGGAATCAAAGTGAATCTGGAGCACATATCTGAGCTTATCTCCTCTGGGGGAAACCAGGACAACACCAGCACCGGAACCATTCAACATCTTAGAGCCATCAAAAAACATGGTCCAATGCTCCGAGTGAACTTTACTCGGCTGCTGCTGTTCAATCCACTCGGCGAGGAAATCTGCTATTGCCTGGGACTTAATGGCTTTCTTTGCCTCAAACTTGATATCAAGGGGAAGAAGTTCAATTGCCCATTTCGCCACTCGACCAGTTGCATCTCTGTTGTGCAAAATCTCTGATAGTGGAGCTTCGCTGACGACTGTGATGGAATGATCAAAGAAATAATGAGCAACCTTCTTTGTGGTCATGTATATTCCATACACAAGCTTCTGATAATGAGGATATCTCTGCTTG
Organism: Triticum dicoccoides; assembly: GCF_002162155.2. Taxonomy (NCBI): domain Eukaryota; kingdom Viridiplantae; phylum Streptophyta; class Magnoliopsida; order Poales; family Poaceae; genus Triticum; species Triticum dicoccoides. The sequence goes on along the minus strand of NC_041381.1, from coordinate 237,300,568 downwards.
GATGGAGTCAAGACTTCAGACAAATAATACACTGGGCGCTGAACTTTGAAAGCTTTTCCTTCTTCTTCCCGCTCGACCGTAAGCACTGTACTGACGACTTGTCCTGTGGCTGCGATATAAAGCAACAGAGGCTCTTTGCTGATTGGAGCAGCAAGCACCGGCTGGGTGGAGAGCAGAGCTTTTAGCTCGGCAAACGCTGCATCAGCTTCTGGAGTCCACTCGAACTTGTCTGCCTTCTTCATTAGTCGGTAAAGAGGCAATGCCTTTTCACCGAGTCGTGAGATGAATCGACTTAATGTGGCCAAGCATCCAGTAAGCTTCTGGACATCGTGCACTCGCACAGGGCGTTTCATTCGGAGAATAGTGCCGATCTTTTCTGGATTAGCGTCGATCCCTCGCTCGGAAACGAGAAAACCGAGTAACTTGCCACCGGGAACTCCAAATGTGCACTTTGATGGATTGAGCTTGATATCATACCTTCTGAGGTTGGCAAATGTTTCGGCGAGGTCAGCGAGCAGGTCGGAACCTTTTCGTGACTTTACGACGATATCATCCATATACGCTTCCACATTCCGACTGATTTGAGTGAGTAGACACTTCTGAATCATTCGCATAAATGTGGCTCCGGCATTCTTGAGGCCGAATGGCATGGTGATATAGTAGAAGCACCCGAATGGAGTGATGAAAGCTGTTTTTACCTCGTCGGGTCCGTACAGACGGATCTGGTGGTACCCGGAGTAGGCGTCTAGAAAAGACAATCTCTCGCATCCCGCGGTCGAGTCAACAATTTGATCTATGCGAGGGAGAGGAAAATGATCTTTCGGGCAGGCCCGGTTGATGTGCTTGAAATCAATGCACATTCGGAGCGATTTGTCCTTCTTAGGAACCATGACGACATTAGCGAGCCATTCGGAGTGGTATATCTCTCGGATAGATCCTGCCGCCAACAGTCGAGCCACTTCCTCACCAATGGCTTTTCTCTTCTGGACGGCGGACCGCCAAAGATGCTCTTTGACTGGTTTTGCTGATGAGTCGACTCTTAGGCGATGCTCAGCCAGTCCCCTGGGAACACCTGGCATGTCAGCGGGCTTCCATGCAAAAATGTCCCAGTTCTCACGGAGGAACTGGATGAGCGCTTCTTCCTATTTCGGGTCGAGTGTTGTGGAGATGTGGGTCGGGGCTGCATCGGGGTCGGTCGGGTGAATGTGAACAGGCTTCGTCTCACCGGACGACTGAAATGCAGATTCTGTGGCGGGTTTCTTGGATCGCAGCAAATCACTCGGATCTGCATTTTGCTTGTATTCTTCAAACTCGACCGCTGTCACCTGGGAATCAGCAATCTTTGAGCCCTTCTGAAAGCACTCTTCTGCCTTTTTCCGATCACCGGTGACAGTGATCACTCCTTTGGGGCCGGGCATCTTCAATTTGAGGTACACGTAACATGGTCGAGCCATGAACCGTGCATAAGCTGGTCTCCCCAAAATGGCATGATATGCACTCTGAAAATCCATGACCTCAAACGTCAACTTCTCTTTGCGAAAATGTTTCGAATCACCAAACACCACGTCCAGAGCTATTTGGCCGAGTGACTCGGCTTTCTTCCCTGGTATAACTCCATGAAAGCTCATGTTACTGGTGCTCAGTCGGGACATCGGAATGCCCATTCCTTTCAGTGTGTCTGCATACAACAAATTCAGCCCGTTACCACCGTCCATCAGCACTTTTGTCAGTCGAGTGCCTTCGACAACTGGATCGACCACCAAAGCTTGCCTCCCAGGGGTGGCAATATGAGTCGGGTGATCAGATTGGTCGAATGTGATGGGTGTTTGGGACTATCTCAGATAATTTGCTTTTGCTAGGGTAACCATGTTCACCTTGCGGTTAATGACTTTCAATTGACTCTTGCTTTCCACATCTGCAAAGATCATGAGAGTGGAGTTGACATGCGGATATCCTTCCTCACTGTCCTCCTTGTCGTCGGCCTTGTCCGACTCCTTTTCCTTGTCTTTAGACTATTTTCCTTGAAACTGCTGGATCAGGAGTCGACATTGGCGAGTGGTATGCTTTGGGTAAATGATATTCCCCTCTTCGTCTTTCTTCGTGTGGATGTGACACGGCATATCCATCACGTCGTTCCCTTCTTTATCCTTTACCTTCTTAGGGTTCCAGGATCCTTTTGGTTTCCCTTTAAACTTTCCATGAGTCACGGCCAGAGCCTCTCCAGGAGCTGCCGGTTCAGCCTTCCGCTTCTGTTTCCGACTGGTGTTTCCCTTCTCCGACTGGCTCGGCTTGTGCTTGCCGCTTCGGAGTCGGTCTTCTTCTACGCCGTTGGCGTACTTGGTAGCAATTTCCATCATCCGACTCAAGGTCATGTCTCCAGTTCGACCAAATTTCAAACTCAATTCTCTGTTCTTGACACCATCCTTGAAGGCGCAGACTGCCTGATGATCAGACACATTCTCCACAGTATGGTGCAAAGTGATCCATCTCTGAATATACTCCCTGAGAGTCTCATTGGTCTTCTGCACGCAGACTTGCAGCTCCGTCAATCCAGCCGGTCGCTTGCAAGTTCCTTCAAACGTTCTGACGAACACTCGGGACAGATCTTCCCAAGTGTAAATGCTGCTAGGAAGTAACTGATTCAACCACGCTCTGGCAGAACCTTCCAACATGAGGGGCAAATGCTTCATGGCCACCTCGTCATTCCCACCACCAATCTGAACCGCCACTCGGTAGTCCTCAAGCCAAGTTTCAGGCTTAGACTCACCGGTGAACTTGCTGACTCCTGTTGCCAACCTGAAATTGGGAGGAATCACTGCGGCTCTGATAGCTCTGCTGAAACATTCCGGACCAGAAACGTGCACTCGACTGCTCGTGGGCGCATCTCTGTCGAGTCCACCTCGATGGGCTCTGTTCCGGTCGACCAAGCCTTGCACGATAATGGATTGCGCGTCGAAGCCTGGTTCTCTGGGGTCGACTGGAACTCTTCGCCCCGCACTGAGCTGACGTCTGTCATCTTGCTGCCGAGGAGCGTAAGACCCACCCCTCGGAGGGGAAGTGGGCACTCGACGCCTATCATCTCGGTCGTGTCGGTCTCCATATTGGTCTCGCCGATTCTCGCGCCCTTCACGCCGCGGAGGCGATCTGGGACTGTGAGCCGACTGAACCGTATTCGCAGCGACGGATCGACTGTGAATTCTGTTGCGCGACTGCGACACGGCTGACTTCTGATCTCCTGCTGCCCGGAGCAGATCCCTGATCTGCATCAAGCCTCTGCCAGCTTCCGACTGAGAGGGCTGGATGGACTCTGCTATACGGGTCGCAGGTGCTAAATTCTGGATTGGGGTTCGATATACCTGAGTCGGTGGGAAGAGTTGACGTCGATTAGCGTCGGGAACTCGTTGCCGCGCGCGCTCGTTGAGTGCTCGCTGAAGATTCTCCAGGCGAGCGCGTTCGGCCAAATTGGCCAAACATGCCTCCTCCAAGGCGCGAGCCTCGGGGGTTTCTCCTGCGATGGGAGTATGCAGGGCATCCATGTTCCTGCGGCGAAGTTCCTCTCTTTGCAGAGAGTCGAGTGGCTCGGGCTGGTACTCTTCGTGGTCTCGTGCGGGGTCGCCTCCGTCGCCTGCCCCACCATCACGGGCGAAGCCAGGGGGGCTGCGAGGCCCGTCGACCATCAGGATTTCCGCTGCTGGATCACTGCTATCGCATTCGGATGCAGTCTCTATGGAGCCAGTCGACAGATCGGACAGGCCGTAGAGAGATTCGTCGGGCTCGATTGCCGCAACTTGGGTGGTGGCCGTCTGCCGAGCCACCGCGTGTCTCACCCACCGCTGAAGCCTCGACCGCCCCGAGCGCTTGCGCTGGCGGGAGACCGGGGAGGGTGGTCGATAGGGGAGTCGACCGATATGGGGTCGACGGTTGCCGCGGTAGAACGCCGCGGACACATGCGTGAAAATGCGTCGCACCGCGGACGGGCAGTGCATCGACGTCGAGTGGAGCCTCCTGGAGCCAGGCGGAGTCATCGGCGACGAAGGTGAGAGCACCGAGACGAATCTCTCGACCCCCGACCAAAACTCCAGCAGCTACCATGATGAAAGTACTCGGAAGAATCGCAACTTCTCCACAAAATCGCTAAAACACCGGCCCCATGGTGGGCGCCAACTGTCGTGGATCTAAATCTGACAGTAGAGTGGGGGTAGGTATGGAGAGGCAAGGTCCTAGCTATGGAGAGGTTGTAAACACAAGAGATGTACGAGTTCAGGCCCTTCTCGGAGGAAGTAAAAGCCCTACGTCTCGGAGCCCGGAGGCGGTCGAGTGGATTATGTGTATATGGGTTACAGGGTGCCGAACCCCTCTGCCTGTGGAGGGGGGTGGCTTATATAGAGTGCGCCAGGACCCCAGCCAACCCGCGTAATGAAGGGTTTAAGGTACATTAAGTCCGGGGCGTTACTGGTAACGCCCCACATAAAGTGTCTTTACTATCATAAATTCTACTTAATTACAGACCGTTGCAGTGCAGAGTGCCTCTTGACCTTCTGGTGGTCGAGTGAGTCTTCGTGGTCGAGACCTTCAAGTCAGTCGAGTGAGTCCCTCGTAGGTCGACTGGAAGGTGATCTCTTCTAAGGGTGTCCTTGGGTAGGGTACTTAGATCAGGTCTGTGACCCTACCCTAGGTACATGACTCCATCAAGCGCCCCATAGCATACTTTAGTGAGAAACTTTCCGAAGCGCAAGTCAATTATCCCATCTATGACAAAGAGCTATATGCTTTAGTGCGAGTTTTGCGTGAATGGAAATATTATCTTCTCCCTCATGAATTTATCATCCATACCGATCGTGAAACGCTTAAGTACTTAAAAGGCCAAACTAAGTTGAACAAGCATCATGCTAAGTGGAGTGAATTCATTCAGTCTTTTCCTTATGTTATCAAGGACATCAAGAGTAAGGAAAATGTAGTGGCGGATGCTCTTTCACGCATATGCATGCTAGTCACTAAACTTTAATTGAATGTCATTGGCTTTGACCACGTAAAAGACTTGTATGCGCATGATCCTACTTTTGCTATTCCATATGCCAAGTGTTTGATGCATACATCTTGGGAACGATATTACATCAAGGATGATTATCTTATGAGAGCTAACAAACATTTCATTCCCAAGGCTTCTCTTCGTTTGCTCCTTTTGCAAGAGGCTCATGGAGGCGGACTCATGGGACACTTTGGACGCGACAAGACATTCGCTACGCTCTCAAAGATCTATTTTTGGCCCAAGATGTTCCGTGACGTCTCATGCTTCACCAACCGATGCTCTACATGTCGCAAAGCTAATTCAAAAGCCCAATCCCATGGTTTTTACATGCCCCTTCCTATTCCTTATCAACCTTGGGAAGACATTAGCATGGACTTTGTACTTCGTTTGCCTAGAACTCAAAATGGAAAGGATTCCGTGTTTGTTGTTGTGGACCAATTCTCTAAGATGGCTCATTTTATCCCATGCAACAAGATAGACTATGCTTCACATATTGCAAATCTTTTTTGTAGGGAAATCTTGCACCTCCATGGAGTCCCAAAGACGATTGTCTCGGACCGCGACGTCAAGTTCTTGAGTTACTTTTGGAAGACCTTATGCACCAAGCTCGGAATCAAGCTCTTGTTCTCTTTGGCATACCATCTGCAAACCGACGGCCAAACGGAGGTGACGAACCATACGCTCTCCACTTTACTATGCGTGTTGATCAAGAGGAACATCAAGGAGTGGGAGGAGTGTCTACCCATCGCCGAGTACGCCTACAACCACGCAAGACATTCGACTACCGGCAAGTCCCCTTTCGAGGTCGTCTACGGTTTCAACCCGTTGTCCCCATTAGACATTCTTTCTCTACCACTACAAGAGCGCACCAACATGGACGCGAGTGCCCGAGTGAACTACATCAAGAAGACGCATGAAGATAAAAGGCACACCATCGAGCGCCAAGTACAATGACTCACGACCAAGCTCAACATAAACAAGCAACCCATTATATTCAACATTGGAGATCTTGTGTGGCCACACCTTCGAAAGGAACTCTTCCCCAACGAACGCAAGTCCAAACTTCTACCACGAGCCGATGAACCCTTCAAGGTGCTTGAATGCTACAACAACAACGCTTACAAGATGACATCCCACGCGACAAGTACTCCGTGAGAGATATTTTCAACATCAACAATCTCTCCCCGTACCATGGTGATGAGGATTTTGATCCAAAGTCGGATCTTTCCCAAGGGTGGGGAGATGAGGCGGAGCATCCTACGATCATCCCCATGGACACTACTTCGACTAGCCAAGGTCCAAGTGGACCAATGACAAGAGCCCGTGCGAGAGCTATCAAAAATGAGGTTAACTCTCTCCTTGTTGAACTTCCGTTTGACCCATTTGAGACATGGCTACTACCTCAAACAGAGATGCTTTGTGTGCTTAGGTACCAAGGAATCAACCAAGGAGAAGTTACGGTGCAAGATGAACATCAAGAGCATGTAGACAATCTGCCCAGCCCAGAAGGACCGGAACAACCGCCCAACTACCGCCCGGGCAGAACAACCGGTGAACTACCGCCCAAAAACCGGCCCACCTTCTGTGATCGAGCGGTGCAAGGCCGGTGCTGCACCGGTTTCTACCAAAAGATCGGAACAACCGCCTCGACGACCGGAACAACCGATGCCCCTTCGGCGCACACCTCCAGAACCAGTGCCTAGACTCCCAGCGGTACTACCTCCCCAGCCTGACCGGTACAACCTCCCTAACTGAGCTCCCAGCGGAACAACCGGCCCCATGACCGGTACTACCAGCCTGCCTGCGTGCAGTGAAAGGGGTTTCACCCCATGTATCCTTTCCCACTTACCCTTTCATGGCTTAGACTATAAATAGACCTCCCCCTCATTCTTTCTAGAGTCAGCATTGTGATAGCTCATTTGTGAGATAGAGCCTCGCTCATCCATCCAGATCTGCTCCTCAGAGAGAGACCGACACCTCTTCATAGAAGATCCACGCTGGATTCAAGACCTCCTCACGGAGAAGACCCTCCTCAAGACCTCCTCTTGAAGAAGAACCTGTTACCCTATGTATCATCCCTTGTTGGATTCAGATCGTGTATCTCCTTGTGTTTCGAGGATCTAGCACATGTGTAATTGATCTTGTTGGTTTGAGTGATTTCTCTCCTTGTTTTCCCCTTGTGTTCTTCGTGTTCTTGGTAGGATCCTCTCCAAATCGTGAAAGATCAGACATCTAGGGTTCCACCCTACATCAGTGTTGGCGCGCTCGCTCTTCCTCTTGGTGACGTTGACATTGCGTTTCTTATGCTTGTGCAAGAGTAGCTTGGTTTTGGCGATGACGATGTGCTTGCTCATCGAAGTGCTCTTGTGGATGATTGCCGTGTAGAGGATTGCGAGTTGCTTGATGGTCTTGGTGTGTGGCTCGACGTAGAGTGTTCGATCTCGGTGTACTTGAGCCAGAGAGGGTGTCGTCGGAGTGTCGACTCGAGCGGCTCCGTCTTGAGTAGGATGAAGTGGTAGAATGGCGGTTCACCAACAAGGCATGAATCTCGTCCATTCTTGCATCGTTCTCTTGTTTGTGTGCATCGAGGTTGTTGTCGAAGTAGTCTCTTGTTCATTGCTCGAAGAGTCGCAAGTCGGTGGTGAGATTATCAATGCGGTCGCTCATTACTTGTTGTTCTTGATGCAAAGCTCTTTGTGCACCGAAGAGGTGGCTCTTGGTGACATAGGATGACATGTCATCGTCTTCCTCGATGAAGAGTGGGTTGGTAGAAGAACTTGGCCTATCCACCATTCCAAGAAAAATATGTGAGTGGGAGAAAGAGAAGAACTTATACCAAATGTACCTTGACCGATGTTGAAGATGGATCAATGATCACTCAAATGTGGAACAAGGAAATAGCGCAATTGGTACCAATTCTTGTCGGTTCTCACACCTACACAAGTAAAAGCTTATGGTGGAGCTCGGTTAGGATGGTGGCACAAAATTTGATGCAATTGTTAGTGAGACTCAACGATGTTGAAAAAGGTTCGCATATTCGCAAATGCAACAAGTAGACCAAGAAAGTAGCGGTACATGGAAACACACACGCAAATAGAAAAGTGGGTTTGTGCAATCCAAAAATGAGCCAAAATGTGGCATCCACGAAAATGCTCTTGTTGCACAACACTAGAGAGACGCTAGAACAATTGCACAATAGGCGGATACGAAACTTGTGCACAACCTACGAAGCAAAAATGCAACGACTTCTATCCCAAGTATGGTATATGTATGGTATTCTGGTGATATGATCCAAGATGATCGAGTATGACAATCTTAATGTAGAATGATGCTATGGTTCTTGCTTAAAAGCTCTTTGCATATCTTTCTCTTTTTGCTTAAAAGCTTGTTTGGCTCGTTCTCTTTTGAGCTCTTTTCTTATGCAAAACTTCGCGAACCAAGATAGCAATTGTGTATGCGATGACAACTTCGTGACACAAGAGATGATACCAAGATATGAACCACGATGATATGGTATGTATGCTATGGGAAGTATGGCCACTAATGTGCACAAGTCACGTTGCGGGCAATACTCAAAGGCTAGTCTCGATAGGCAAGGTATGCAAAATTGGGCTATGGTGGTTATCAATGCAATGGCGAGGAGTAGACAAAGATGTCGGAAGGTTACCGTCGAGGTAGTCATTTATAAGCGAGGACGGATGATGATGAAGTGGTCGGTGTCGAGTCCGTGGTGAAGATGAGCGGCGGTGATGTCGATGTCGATTACTAGTTAGACGAAACACCCTAGGAAACGAAGAACTATAAATCAAATTATCAAAACCAAAGTTGAATGGTGGTACGGTGTGGTATGTCCTGGAGTTGGCGGAGTTTAGGTGGTGGTGGTCGAAGTGGGTATGCGGAGGTGTAGATGGCGGTGGACAAAAACTGTAGAAAATGCAGTTTCGGCAGAGATAGCCGGATGATCTAGGCCAGGAGCCAGATGATCCGGGCGGGTCCGAATGATCTGGGCAGGTTAACTGCGCATAGGAATGGCTCAGGATGAACTCAAAAACAGGGAGAAATTCGAGGATTTAGGATGGATTTCGAGGGTGAGATGGTGGGGAAAGGCAAGATCCACTTGCAACACAACAAATTCACGAATCAAAATCAACAAAACTTCATCAAACCAACAAATCACACAAAAAATTTGGGGCTATTTTTGTGGGGATTTTCGGATTAGGACGAAAAACAACAAATATCAAGCTAAAAAACAATGGGTAGGGGCTCCAAATACGTGATCAACGTGGCTCAGGATACCATGATGATGTCGGGTAGAACCCTAGATTCCCGATCTTTCATGATTGGAGGGGATCCTACGAAGAACACGAAGAACACAAGGAGAAATCATGAGGGGAAACACGAGAGAATCACTCAAACCAACAAGGTATGGTCACACATGTGCTAGATCCTCGGAACACAAGGAGTGATACACGATCGAAAGTCAATAAAGGACGATACAAAGGGTCTTCTCGGTGAGGATGTCTTGAAGGTTCTTCTCATGATGGGGTCTTGAATTCACTTGGGGGATCTTCTCCGAAGAGGTCGTGAGCTCCGAGGAGAAGTAACCATGTGGATGAGCAAAGCTCTATCTCAAATATGATCTATCACATTGCTAACCTTAGAAAGACGTGGAGGAGTCATATATATAGGCAAAGGCGGCGAGGGGAGACATGGGCCTTGGCCCAACACGTGCACGCAGGCGGGGGTCCGGATGATCCGGACGGGGAGCCGGATGATCCGGGCTTCAGGGGTCCGGATGATCCGGGGGATGGTCCGAATGAGGCAAAGGGGTTGGCGGTGGCGACGTCGGCCCGGATGTTCAGAGGGAGGTCCGGATGTCCGGCTGCGGTCCGGATAATCCGGGGCTTGTCCGGATGGTCTGGCTTCGGGGTCCAGCTTCGGGTGTCTTCGTGCACATTATCCGGATCGTCCGGACCAGGGTAAGGATCGTCCGGGTTTTGTCCGGATTGTTCGGGACCTCGTCCGGATCGTCCGGCCAGCCTGGGACTTGGCTGATTTCTTCTCCGTCTCCATGCATGTCTTCCGCTTCTGATTCTCCTTGCTCCTTAGCTTCTCCATGGCTAACTCCTTTGACCTGAGTATGCAAAGCGTCTCCGTTTGAGGTAGTATCCATGTCTCGTGTGATTCGAAAGGAACTTGTGAGAGGAGTGATGTCACCTCGATTTCGAGAGCTCTTGCACGTGCCCTTGTCATTGGTCCAAGTGGTGTCGTAGGAGATGTAGATGCGTCCATGGGGATGATCATGGGATGCTCCGCATCAGTTTAGTTGCTCAACGTGTTTTGAGTGTGCAGGTCACACAAGCTGTGCAAAATCAGAGGCATAATTTGTTCCATACAAGGGAGTTGTGAAGGAATGTTTTGTTCGCGTCATCATTGATGGCGGGAGCTCAACTTGGCTATCATGTAGATGGTGGAGAAGTTATTTCTCACCACAAGACCACATCCACATCCTTACTATATCCAATGGTTCAATAACAGTGGCAAGGTTAAGGTAACGCGTGCTGTTCGTGTGCATTTTAGTATCTCTACATATGCCGATTATGTTGATTGTGATGTGGTACCCATGCAAGCATGTTCCCTATTACTTGGTAGACCATGGAAATTTGAAAAAAATTGTACACCATGGTAGAAACAATCAGTATACTCTTCTTCATAAGGATAAACATATTAGTTTGCTTCCTATGTCTCCTGAGTCCATTTTGAAAGATGATATTAATAGAGCTAATAAAGCAAAACAGGAGAAAAATAAGGGTGGAAATCAGATTGTGGCAAAAGATTTTGAGCAACAAATTAAGCCTAATAATAAACCATTTAGTGTTGCTTCTGAAATTAAATTGAAAAGTGCATGTTTATTTGCCACCAAATATGATATTGATGAGCTAGATTTCAACAAATCTGTTAGCTATGCTTTTGTGTGCAAATAGGCATTATTTTCATTCGAGGACGTGCCTTCCTCTTTGCCTCCTGCTATCACTAAAATTTTGCAGGAGTTCGCTGATGTCTTTCCACAAGACGTGCCACCGGGATTACCGCATATTCGAGGGATTGAGCATCAGATTGACTTAATTCCCGATGCTTCACTGCCAAACCGTGCGCCATACCGTACCAATCCAGAGGAGACGAAGGAGATTATGCGTCAAGTACAAGAGCTTCTCGACAAAGGTTATATACGAGAATCCCTTAGTACTTGTGTTGTTCCTGTTATTTTAGTGTCGAAAAAGGATGGTACCTCGCGTATGTGTGTTGATTGTCCAGGCATTAATAATATTACTGTTCGTTATCGTCATCCTATTCCTAGGCTAGATGATATTCTTGATGAATTGAGTGGCTCTACAATATTCTCCAAAATTGATTTGCGTAGTGGATACCATCAAATTTGTATGAAATTGGGGGATGAATTGAAAACATCATTTAAACCTATGTTTGGATTATATGAGTGGTTAGTCATGCCTTTTGGGTTAATAATGCACCTAGTACTTTCATGAGATTAATGAACAAAGTTTTACGTGATTTCATTGGACGATTTGTGGTAGTCTATTTTGATGATATACTGATTTATAACAGATCTTTGGAGGAAAATTTGGAACATTTACGTGATGTTTTTATTGCTTTACGTGATGCATGTTTGTTTGGTAACCTCGGGAAGTGCACCTTTTGCACTGACCGAGTACCTTTTCTTGGCTATGTTGTTACTCCACAGGGAATTGAAGTTGACAAAGTAAGGATTGAAGCTATTGAGAGTTGGTCGCAGCCCAAAACGGTCACACAAGTGAGAAGTTTTCTTGGCCTCGCTGTATTCTATAGGCGTTTTGTGAGAGATTTCGGCACCATTGCTGCACCTCTCAATGAGCTTACAAAGAAGGATGTGCCTTTTGTTTGGGGTACCGCACAGGAAGAAGCCTTCACGGTATTAAAAGATAAGTTGACACATGCTCCGTTACTCCAACTTCCTAATTTTAATAAGACTTTTGAGCTTGAATGTGATGCTAGTGGAATTGGATTAGGAGGTGTGTTATTACAAGATGGCAAACCTATTGCATACTTTTCTGAAAAATTTAGTGGGCCAAGTCTGAAATATTCTACTTATGATAAAGAATTTTATGCTCTTGTTCGGACTTTAGAAACATGGCAACATTATTTATGGCCCAAAGAATTTGTTATACATTCTGATCATGAATCTTTGAAACATATTAAATGTCAAGCTAAACTGAATCGTAGACATGCTAAATGGGTTGAATCCGTTGAGACTTTCCCTTACGTCATTAAACATAAGAAGGGTAACGAAAATGTTATTGCTGATACATTGTATCGTCGCTATACTATGCTTTCATAACTTGACTTCAAAATATTTGTAGCGACCAGACCTCAAACAGTCTAGTCTCTGTGCATCAGTGTCATCCCTGGATCGGTAATGCCGACACGCACAGTACTTGAGGATTTATAACAGAGTTTCAATCACATACTTATTACAGCGAATGTCTCAAAAGAGAACTTATTATAATAATATGGCTTAAGGCCATCTACAACAATGACATCAGAAGGCTTGGAAGATAAAGTGAGTCCATCAACTCCAACGGCATAGCTGAGTGAAAGACAACGACCTATGGCACCTTACTCGTCGTCTGGAAAGTCTGCAACATGAAAAGTTGCAGCCCAAAATGGTTAGCACATGGAATATGCTGGCAATGTAACACATAGAGTAATGAACAGAATGAATGCTATCACTACATGCATATTTGGCTGATGGAAATCCTTTAGCCATTACTTTGCTCATCCTTTCCTTTATCTCGGCAATCTCCTTGTCCGTCTTTTGGGCTTCTCTGATCTTATCCATCAAAGTAGACTGAATTTCTAATGCTGCTACATAGCCTCTCGGAACTATTTCCAGACATAGCTCATGAAGATCCTCTGCTAACTCCTTGGGTAATTCTCCGGTCATGAGTGTATTGACATGACTCTTGCGACTCAACGCATCGGCTACTACGTTAGCCTTACCAGGATGATAGTGTAACCTCATATCACTCCAACCATCTCCTCTTCCTGAGATTGAACTCCTTCTGCGTGAAGATATACTTCAAACTCTTGTGATTCGTGTACACCTCACAATGGTTTTCGATGAGAAAATGTCTCCATGTCTTCAACGCATGCACTACGGCTGCTAACTCCAAATCGTGTGTAGCATAATTCAACTCATGGGATTTAAGCTGTCGTGAGGCATAAGAAACTACTCTCCCCTCCTACATAAGCACTGCTCCAAGTCCTCGACGAGAAGCGTCACAATACACTTGATAATCCTTGCGTTGACCTGGAAGAATCAACACTGAGGCTGTAACAAAATGTTTCTTCAACTCCTGAAAACTGGCCTCACATTCCTTAGTCCATTTGAACTTGGTGTCCTTCTTCAACAACTCCGTCATGGGCTTTGCAATCTTCGAGAAATTCCCAATGAACCTCCTGTAGTATCCTGCGAGTCCATCAAGCTGATGTGCAGCAAAACACACTCTCTCCGCATTTGTGCATCCTGCAGTGGTTAACTCCCTTCCAATCTTGCGGAGCTAATCACCTGCAACTATCGGCTCGGTGCTACCAGAGAACACCGGTGGATTCAGCCTTAGGAAACAGGCTAAGTGATCAACAGGCGGTGGTGGTGGTGGGTTGTTGTTGTTTTTGTTCCCCTGGTTCTGGTTCTGGACTAGTAACTACATCAGGGTATTCTGCTGCTGGATCAACTGAGTGAGCTCCGGCGGGAAAGCAAATCCATTGTCATGTCTCGGAGGCATCTGATGGGTTTAGAAAAGATGAGAAAACAGAATAGAATGAGATCTAGAGGGAAAACACTACCCACATGCACATGAGACAGACACAAACATATCACTTCAATCAATTCAAACAAGGGCATACGTCGATCTAACTATGGTTACAAAAGTGCTCGGACTATACTATACACATGGGGGAATACTACTACTGATATGGTGGTCGACTAGAAGCTTTAATCGGTGGAAGACTCCATGATATCTGCTCCAGCTTCATCAACATAGTCATCATCGCTATCATCAGGGTCTGAGTCGGTGTCTTCGATGATGATGTAGTTCTCCGGGCAAGTGGAATCGTCGTCTTCTCCTCCTGGCGTGGGGTCTCCCATGAATACTCCTAGCTTCCTCGTCAAATCATCATTCTTCTCCACGAGTATCGTCATTTCCTCCTCATATCCATCGCGTGTAGACTTGAGTTCTTCCTCCAGCTGTGTGATCCTGGTCATTGCCTTCTTTGGATCTATCATGCCTGCGCACATCTCGTTCTCCTGGCGACGAATGTGCTGGTTTAACTCCTGGATGAAAGCTGCAATAGACCTGTCCCTCTGGTGCTGATCATCTCCCATTGCTCATCTCGGCGCCCACAAATCTGGTAGATAGTATCTTTGAGATCCTTGTGGTAAAGTTCTCCAATGCGCCCCATGGTGATGTGGGCTGCCATGCTCTTTCCTAGACTCCAGGTTGGTGCATCAAAGGAAAACTCTATGGGCTCAGTGACTGGCATGAACGTCCTTCCTGAAACTTGAACTCGAATCATCCAACGCTCCTCTTCTGGTAAAGTGGCGATGTAGGTCCCGGTGAAGCTTGGTATTCCGATGTTCAGGTGTCTAGTAACTTCCTTCAAGTGTCATACGAAAGGTGTATCTTCATCCAGTTGTGTGAACTTGTTCCTTGCATCCGCCATCCTATAGAGTAGAGAAGGGAGATGAGTCAGAAATGAGAAGAGAGTAGTGATCTAGGGTTTTAGCTTAGTTCTAGTTTCCTACAGTCAGCGTGTGCTCTGATACCATCTTGTAGCGACCAGACCTCAAACAGTCTAGTCTCTGTGCATCAGTGTCATCCCTAGATCGGTAATGCTGACACGCACAGTACTTGAGGATTTATAGCAGATTTTCAATCACACACTTATTACACCGAATGTCTCGAAAGAGAACTTGTTACAATAATATGTCTTAAGGTTGTCTAGAACGATAACAGTGGAAGGCCTGGAAGATAAAGAGAGTCCATCAACTCCAACGGCATAGCTCAGTGAAAGACAACAACCTATGATGCCTTACTCGTCGTCTGAAAAGTCTGCAACATGAAACATTGCAGCCTGAAATGGGTCAGCACATGGAATATGCTGGCAATGTAACACATAGAGTAATGAATAGAATGAATGCTATCACTACATGCATATTTGGCTGATGGAAAACTCTATGGTTACAATTTTGCATCAAGCCAATTTTTCCCTACAACAAAGGAATAAATTTTATTTAACTATCATGGTGGTTGTTAAACATTGAGAAGGTTCCTCCAACTCAATCCCAATTAAACATCAACATTAACCCAATCAAATTATATTTAGAGTGATGAGATCAACATGATAATCCAAAAACCAGATACTCAAAACGTCCATAGCCGGGGACACGGCTAACCATGATTAGTTTGTACCCTTTGTAGAGGTTTGCGCACTTTTCCCCACAGGTCGGAGATTCGAGACACAGTCTTTCTGAAACAATAACTCTTTACTCTGGGTGGACAGTTACACCTACTTTCCCCTACATCTGCTAGCCCACCAGTGAAAGAGGTTATGCAACATACTCAATTATGCTAGAGCCCATAATAGCTTGTGGCTGCACACGGAAGTTTCTAGCATGAATAATCTTATGACCCCTTTGAGCCTGGGTACTCCGGGATATCCTAGGACAACACTAGATTCTCCGGGTGCCCTGACAACCACTGGGTACTCCAGGGTGCCTCAAGCAATCCACGTAGATGTGTATTAAAGTAGCCACCTTAAGTTAACCATTAATTAACAATACTAACATCTGTCATGGATTCACTCACCCAAACCATGTCTACAAGCATAGCATAGCAATATAAACACAACGTAGAAGTAACTCCCAAAGGTTTGATAATAAACAGGGCAATAGGTTCTACCTCATCATCTACTTCCAAAGACCCACATATTAATCAGATCCTAACCATGCAATGTTCGAGGGTTGATCTAATGCAATAAAACTGGATAGTAAAGAGGTATGCTCAAAGTATTACTTGCCTTGCTGATGATCCGCAAAACCTAGAGACTCGTAGTAGCACGCTTCGCACTCCGGGTACTCTATTGCAATCAAACAATAACATACATAAGCACTCAAACTAGAAGCACGGGTAAATCTCAAATAAGAGATCTAACCAGAAAGTTCAACTTAAGAACTCCGGTTTGCAAAAAGAATCAAATCAAACGAAGCAACGAAACTCAAACTGCGAAAAAACAAGATCCGTTTACTAATTTGGACTAAAGTAAAATTTTATAGTACCAAAATCTTATTCAAGTTGTTTAAACAGAAAGAGGGCTTCGAGACGAAGATCTAGGCGCTTGAATCGCCTGATTCAGATAAACGAGCGAAAAGATAAACTAAAACGAAGATCAGGGCAGAAATCGTGATCGAAAATAATCGCGGAAAAACCATGGAAAAAGAAAAACTGACGAACAGGCTAACGAATGAACGTTCGCTGTCTGCGGTTAACGGTTGAACACCGTTTGTTAAAACGAACATATTGACGAACATCCGCAATTTAACTAAACCGAGAAAACCAAACCAAAACTAAAAAAAACTAGATCTAGGTTTTTTTTAAAACCCGGGGTTTTTACCTAAAAACCAAAAAAACAGGCGGGCGAGATCCGGCAAACGGCGGCAGCGGCTCCGACGGCTTGCGGTGGTTCCGGCGAGACGAGGCATGGAGGGGCGGCAGCGGAGCGGCACGGGCAGCGGCGGCGGCTCTGGCTTGGGGCTCCAGGGGGGGCAGGTCGGCTTTTAAAGGGGGGGAGGTGGCGGCTTGGGGAAGGGGCGATGGGGCGGCGTAGGCGGCGGCTCGAATTCCCTCGAGGAGTCTGGATCGGCGACCAAGGCGATGGCGGCAACGGAGTTGGCCGGCTGGGCTTTCGGCCCAGTTGGTTCGAAGCAATTTTTTTAAACAGATTTCGCCCAAAAAAATCCTAGAAAATAAAATATAAATCTAAAAATACCGAAACAAATTTTCACCATCTAAATAGAATATTTAGAATAGGATGAACATTTTGTTGGACTAAATGCAATTTTGAAAAGAAATGCATATTTTTTTCTACTTCAAATAAAATTACAATAAAAATCCAAATAAAACTATTTATTTGATTTTAATATTTTTCCTCGAATATTTCATTTATTTTGGAGAAGTCATATTTTCTCCTCTCATATATTTTTAATATGAAATATTTTTGAAGAGAAAATTAGTTAAAACCAAAAATTCAAATATGAAAACGATGAAATCCCCAACTCTCTCCGTGGGTCCTTGAGTTGCTTTGAATTTCGAGGATCGCGAAATGAAAAGCAATAAAATATGATATGCATGAATGATCTAAGTATAACATTCCAAATTGGAAATATTGGATGTTACAAACCTACCCCCTTAAGATGAATCTCGCTCTCGAGATTCAGGTTCTTGAAAATAGGTGTGGGTGGTCTTTGCGTATATCATCCTCTCATTCCCAGGTGGCTTCGTCCTCGGTATGGTGGCTCCACTGAACTTTGCAAAACTTTATAACCTTGCCGCGAGTAACTCGGCTGGCAAACTCGAGAATCTTGACTGGTTTCTCCTCATAAGTCAGATCACTATCCAACTGAATTGCTTCCAGGGGCACTGTATCTCTCAGAGGAATATCGACCATCTTTGCATGGCATTTCTTCAGCTAGGAAACATGAAACACATCATGAACTCCTGACAGTCCTTCGGGTAACTCCAACTTGTAGGCTACCTCTCCCATACGTTCCAAAACTCGGTATGGTCCTACAAGTTTCGGGGCTAACTTTCCCTTAACTCTAAAATGGTTAACTCCTCGTAGTGGGGACACACGAAGATACACTCTGTCTCCGACTTCATAAACTGTCTCCTTGCATTTAGAATCCGCATAGCTCTTCTGCCTGGACTGGGCTATCTTGAGTCTATCGCGAATCAGCTTAACCTTCTCTTCAGACTCTTTAATCAAATCTGGTCCAAACAACTGACGGTCTCCAACTTCATCCCACAACAACGGTGTCCTGCACCTCCTTCCGTACAAAGCTTCAAAAGGGGCCATCTTCAAACTGGCTTGATAGCTATTGTTGTAAGAGACTCTGCATATGGCAAATTGTCGTCCCAACTAGATCCATAATCTAGCACACAAGCTCTCAACATGTCCTCCAGAATCTTATTGACTCTCTCGGTCTGTCCATCTCTCTGTGGATGAAAGGCTATACTGAATTCTAGCCTGGTACCCAAAGTCTCCTGCAACTGATTCCAAAACTTTGAGGTAAACTGGGTTCCTCTATCTGATACAATGGTCCTCAGAACTCCATGCAGACATACGATCCTGGTCATGTATATCTTTGCCAACTTAGCACTGGTGTAAGTGGTCTTCACTGGGATAAAATGAGCTACTTTCGTCAACCGATCGACTACAACCCATATCGAGTCATAGCCTGCACGAGTCCAGGGCAATCCTGTGATAAAATCCATGCCTAGCATATCCCACTTCCATTCGGGTATCGGCAATGGCTATAACAATCCTGCTGGCTTCTGATGCTCTGCCTTCACTCTCTGACATACATCACAAACTGCTACATACTCCGCAATACCCTTCTTCATTCCGGTCCACCAAAAACTGTCCTTCAAATCCAGATACATCTTGGTGTTTCCTGGGTGCATCGAATACGGCGAATCATGGGCCTCCTGCAGAATCAACTTCCTGATCTCGGGATCATTAGACACATATACGCGGTCCTCAAACCATAAGGTATCGTGCTCATCCTCACGAAATCCTTTATCCTTTCCTTTGCTCATCCTTTCCTTTATCTCGGCAATCTCCTTGTACGTCTTTTGGGCTTCTCTGATCTTATCCATCAAAGTAGACTGAATTTCCAATGCTGCTACATAGCCTCTCGGAACTATTTCCAGACATAGCTCACAAAGATCCTCTGCTAACTCCTTGGGTAATTCTCCGGTCATGAGTGTATTGACATGACTCTTGCGACTCAACGCATCGGCTACTACGTTAGCCTTACCGGGATGATAGTGTAACCTCACATCATAATAATTTATGAGCTCCAACCATCTCCTCTGCCTGAGATTCAACTCCTTCTGCGTGAAGATATACTTCAAACTCTGGTGATCCGTGTACACCTCACAATGGTTTCTGATGAGAAAATGTCTCCATGTCTTCAACGCATGCACTACGACTGGTAACTCCAAATCATGTGTAGCATAATTCAACTCATGGGGTTTAAGCTATCGTGAGGCATAAGAAACAACTCTCCCCTCCTGCATAAGCACTACTCCAAGTCCTCGACGAGAAGTGTTGCAATACACTTGATAATCCTTGGGTTGACCTAGAAAAATCAACACTGGGCCGTAACCAAATGTTTCTTCAACTCCTGAAAACTGGCCTCACATTCCTCAGTCCATTTGAACTTGGTGTCCTTCTTTAACAACTCCGTCATGGGCTTTGCAATCTTCGAGAAATTCTCAATGAACCTCATGTAGTATCCTGCGAGTCCATCAAGCTGATGTGCGGCAAACCGCACTCTCTCCGCATATGTGCATCCTCCAGTTGTCAACTCCCTTCCAATCTTGTGGAGCCAATCATCTGCATCTATCAGCTCGGTGCTACTGGAGAACACCGACGGATTCAGCCTTAGGAAACGGGCTAAGTGATCAAAAGGTGGTGGTGGTGGTTGGTTGTTGTTGTTTTTGTTCCCCTGGTTCTGGTTCTGGACTAGTAACTACATCAGGGTATTCTGCTGCTGGATCAACTGAGTGAGCTCCGGCGGGAAAGCAAATCCATTGTCATGTCTCGGAGGCATCTGATGGGTTTAGAAAAGATGAGAAAACAGAATAGAATGAGATCTAGAGGGAAAACACTACCCATATGCACATGAGACAAACACAAAGATATCACTTCAATCAATTCAAACAAGGGCATACATCGATCTAACTATTGTTACAAATGTGCTCGGACTATACTATATACATGGGGGAATACTACTGCTGATATTGTGGTCGACTAGAAGCTTTAATCGGTGGAAGACTCCATGATATCTGCTCCAGCTTCATCAACATAGTCATCATCGCTATCATCAGGGTCTGAGTCGGTGTTGTCGATGATGATGTAGTTCTCCAAGCAAGTGGAATCATCGTCTTCTCCTCCTGGCGCAGGGTCTCCCATGAATACTCCTAGCTTCCTCGTCAAATCGTGATTCTTCTCCATGAGTATCGTCATTTCGTCCTCATATATATCACGTGTAGACTTGAGTTCTTCCTCTAGCTCCGTGATCCTGGTCATTGCCTTCTTCATATCTATCATGCCTGCGCACATCTAGTTCTCCTGGCGACGAATGTGCTGGTTTAGCTCCTGGATGAAAGCTGCAATAGACCTGTCCCTCCTGGTGCTGATAATCTCCCATTGCTCATCTCGACGCCCACAATCTGGTAGATAGTATCTTTGAGATCCTTGTGGTAAACTTTTCCAATGCGCCCCATGGTGATGTGGGCTACCATGCTCTTTCCTAGACTCTAGGTTGGTGCATCAAAGGAAAACTCTATGGGCTTAGTGACTGGCATGAACGTCCTTCCTGGAACTTGAACTCGAATCATCCAACACTCCTCTTCTGGTAAAGTGGTGATTTAGGTCCCGATGAAGCTTGGTAATCTGATGTTCAGGTATCTAGTAACTTCCTTCAAGTGTCGTCCAAAACGAGTGTATCTTCATCCGGTTGTGTGAACTTGTTCCTTGCATCCGCCATCCTATTGAGTAGAAAAGGGAGAGTCAGAAATGAGAAGAGAGTAGTGATCTAGGGTTTTAGCTTAGCGGTCGTGTCCTACAGTCAGCGTGTGTTCTAATACCATCTTGTAGCAACCAGACCTCAGACAGTCTAGTCTCTGTGCATCAGTGTCATCCCTGGATCGTTAATGCTGACACTCACAGTACTTGAGGATTTATAGCAGAGTTTCAATCACACACTTATTACACCGAATGTCTCAAAAGAGAACTTATTACAATAATATGGCTTAAGGCCATCTAGAACGATAACAACGGAAGGCTTGGAAGATAATGTCAGGACCCCGATTCTATGTCGCACCGATCTAGCATGTAACACCTCATATCATTTTGCGGCCTCAGGGACAGTATTCCCACGGGTGACGCCTTACCAGGTCCGGGACGGTTTGCGCATTTTGGCTCACGTATATGATAGTGCCGCTAGCATCCATATGACAAAGAACCCGGGCTGACATGGTTAGTCGTGAACCCAAAGTGGCACTAACTCATAGGGACAAGCATACATGACCCAACAACAATCGTGTCGGTCATCAGCGAGTGAATCTGGGATGTAGCAGCTGGGCTAACAGGACTCCGGTAGACACCGCGTGACATTTCCCCGAAGGGACAGACACAGGAACAAAGAAGGACACATGCTGGCCAGCCTAAGTGTTCCAGAGTAGTAGCAAGCTACCAGGGCTCAGTGGAAGCACTAGGAGACATTTCCCGGTAAGAGAAGCTACCAAGGATAAACAACTAGATAGTCAGATCCCACACATACCAAGCATTTCAATAACATACACACAATATGCTCGATATGTGCAAATACAACATGGCATCACAACAAGACTCTACAACTCAAGTATTTTATTCAATAGGCTCCAAGGAGCGAGATATTACAAACATGGGTCTCATGACCCAACATTCAGAGCATACAAGTCAAAAGCACAAGCGGAAGCTTAACTTGTCTGAGTGCAGACATCTACAAATGAAAAAGGCTGAGAAGCCTAACTATCTACCAGATCATGCCGAGGGCACAAGATCGTAGCTGAGGTAACAAGCTAAACATCGAAGTCCATGTGGAACTACTAGCAAGACTGAAGTCTCTCTGCAAAAACATAAATTAAGCAAACGTGAGTACAAATGTACCCAGCAAGACTTACATCAGAACTAACTACATATGCATCATTATCAACAAAGGGGATGGTGGGGTTTAACTGCAGCAAGCCAGCTTTGATTCAGTGGCTATCCTGAACTTCAACTGCAAGTAACTCTTTGAGGTGGAGCACACGAGTCCACATATTCACCATATCAATACACCTCTATGGACCCGCTCCCGTCTCCCTACGAGAACGCCATCCATAGCACTCACGCTTATCTTGCGTATTTTAGAGTATCCACTTTCACTTGTCTATGAACTGTATAGGCAACCCAGAGGTCCTTTACCGCGGATGCGGCTATTCGAAAAGATGATGTTAACCCTACAGGGATATACTTCTTCACACGCTCTCGCCACTTACCGCCATGTACACGTCATGTATCTCGGCAACCTTCAAGCGGAAGCCTGGCGAGGGTGTCGGCCACGGCCTACCTAAACACTCAAGTCTCTAGTCTAGGTTTATCGCCTATTCAGGTTCCATCCGCAGGGATTCCAGCCGAAGTTTCCACATACGGCCCCGAACGATGTGTGCAGGGTTCCCGAGACACCAAACGGGCACCCAGTACACCATGCCATGGGCCTACCACATCACAGCCCACCCCTCGGGTCAGCACTGCGCATGGCCTCCAGCATACTACAAACACCAGAAACTACTTGCAACTCCTGGACAGAGGACAAGGGTGATTAAGAAGCCGGGAGGGTCAACTAAGGATCCCAATGAGTGTTAGTAGCTGTTCATGGATCACAAACACAGAACTCAGTTCCTAAGGATGGCTTCAATGAGACAACCACCATGTACTCCTACATGGCCTCTCACCGCTACCTTTACCAAATCATGTTCACACACTTAGCTCACACACAGTAGGACATGTTCAACACCATTCCAATTCATCCCTGATGAATCAGAACTAACTCAACTCTAAGCAGTAGCAGGCATGACAAACAAGCATGAATGAGTAGGCACATCAGGGCTCAAACAACTCCTACTCATGCTAGTGGGTTTCATCTATTTACTGTGGCAATGACAGGTCATGCAGAGGAAAAGGGGTTCAACTACCGCAGCAAGTAACATATGAGTCATTGTTGTCCTAATGCAGTAAAAGAGAGCAGGAGCGAGAGACTGGGATTGTATCGGAATGAACAAGGGGTTTTTGCTTGCCTGGCACTTCTGAAGATAGTATAGCTCTTCATCAGTGTCATCGAACTCATCATCGGAACCACGTCTATCGAGAGGGTACAAACACCGGCAAACAAGGAAGAACACAATCAATGCAATGCACAATATGATGCATGATCATGACATGGCAATATGTTGTGGTTTTGAGCTATTGCAACTAGAAGCAGGTTAAATGGAGTTGGTTTGAATCTAAGATTCAAATTAAAACTCCATATATGACATTTCAAATGCCATTAATTCAAATTGTTGTATACATCAGCTTTAAGTTGTTCAAACATGCATGATAATGCCATAAACAGATTCTTTGGATTTTTCTGATCATTATTCATATATAACTTATTTCATTTGGAGTTATAGATAATTTTCTATGATCTATTGAAGTTTAACCCTTTTTCTGAATTTTCTAGATAATTAGAATTAAACTAACTCCAGAAAAGGATTTACTGCGTCACCACAACATCAGCGAGTCAACGGGCCATTCCAGGTCAAACTGACCAGTGGGTCCCATGTGTCAGTGACTAACTAAACTAACTAAGCTTAGTTAACACTAACCTAGGTTAAACTAATTAAGTTTAAACCTAAAGTAGGTTAATTAATCGGGCAGGGCCCGCATGTCATTGACCCAGGGGAGGTCAAACCCCTGGGCAGCAGGGTCAAACCCGCTGGCGTTTAGCCGCCAGCGGCAGCAGATGTGGCGGGGCACTCGGGCATGGGCTGTGGTGCCCCGTTTGCAGTGTGGCTGGGCTCGTTCGAGAGCCCAGACCAGCGCGCGTCGGGTGGTGGAGCCAGCTGGGCCTGGGGCGGCCGGAGTTCGAGTGGCCACGGGTTAGCTGCTGCGGCATGCAAACGGGAGGGTGCTTGCGCTAGGAATTCTCTACTGGACGTTGCGAACGCGTTAGGGTCGCCGGGGTGACCAAATGGTATGATCAATTGAGTATAGCAGGGTTTTTTACGCCCCAAACTACGGATGTCGTGTTCCCCACAGGGACTAGGCGACGACGACTATGCTCGGCTAAAGCTAGGTAACACAATTTTAAGAGATGAATGCAGAAAATAAAAAAACTAAACTAACAAGGTTGTACCCAAAGATCGTCACTAAAGAAAATGCAAAAAAAGGCAAAGGAAGGTTCAGATTTTCTTCACTGTCTTTTTGGTATTTTTATTATACTTGAGGAATTAAAATACACACCGAGAAGATGCAAGACATGTACACATATAACCATCTAACATGTAAGAAGATGGAAGAAACAATATTATACTACAGACTAGAAATGCTTCACATCACAATTCACAAGTACATTTATCACAAGAAACTGAGACAATATAAAAATCACATGCACTGGAGCTATCAACCATCCTTAAAGTTCAACACATAATTCACAAGAAGCAATCTGAAGTTTTACAAATCACTAACTAACGGACAGGGCACAAATATTGCACTAGTACAAAATCTAGTTGATCAAGTCTCAACACTAATAGTTCGCAAAATTACACACACACGCGACAGTAAAGAAAGGAGAAGTTCAGAGAAGAGAGACAACAGGAGGTTGGAGTTCAGAGCAGCAGCTGCAGCGTGGAGGGTTGAGAGAGCAACAGCAGAGGAAGAGAAGAAGGAGCAGTAGCTTGGGCGCAAGAAGAGCAGCAGGGGCACATAGGAAGGAGCAGCAGCAGAGGTAAGGGAGGAAGCAAGAGCAGCAGGCTGGGGTTCAGAGAAGATTAGGAGCAGCAACTAGCAGTGTTGGGTTCAGAGAAGAAGTGGCAGCAACAAGTTAAGGTTCTGAGCAGCAGCAAGGTTAGGAAAAGTGGAAGAAGAACATCAGCAGGAGTTGCGAGAGAGAGGAGCAGCGAGGAGATGGATGGGCGGCGGCGCGAGGTGATGAGGCGGCGCTGTGGATGGCGGTGGATGGATGGCGCAGGTGATGGATGGAGGCGCAGGGCGATGGTGGAGGTGTTGGTGGCACGATGGGGTGCGGTGGTGCTGGTGATGGATGGCGCAGGTGATGGATGGAGGCGCAGGGCGATGGTGGAGGTGTTGGTGGCGCGTTGGGTGCGGTGGTGCTGGTGATGGATGGCGCGCCGCCACACCGACCTGGCCTCGGCGGCGGCCGAATGTGGAGGAGGGATGAGGGAGAGAGATGTGTGCGAGGCTCAAAGGGGAACGAAGGAGGCGGCTAGGGATTTTATCCCCTCCCGTGATCTGTCACCTTTTTTAATTTGGCCCCCTCCTTCTTTACTTTTAGCACAAGATGATCCTCTCTTCAATAGGTGGCCCCCTGGTTACTTCGTTTCTTCTCGCACAAGTCCATTCTTCCTCCTCTTCTTCGTTCTCTTAGCCACTTAGTCCGGATCTTGAAGTTTATAGTGCCTTCTCGCACTTATCTGCAAAAGAAACAAATGACTAGTAAATGACTCTTTATATGATTTTCATGCAAATATTCAATATTTTACAACAAGAATTGATGGTCATATCTCAATAAACCGCATATTTGAGTGACAAAAGATGTGTATGAAATGTGCTTATCAAGTTCCCCCACACTTAAACTTTTGCTTGTCCTCAAGCAAAGGAATATGACAAGAGCTAGATAATGAACAGTGAGCTGACTGGAGAATGTCCAAGTGAAGTAAATCTCTAAACATTGCATGCTTTGGACTTAGCTAGTGAAAATCAATGGTTAAGAGTGCTACATATCAATAGGACACTATTAAACTTGGCCATTTTAAACTTTTGCAATGATAAACGAAGATTAGCAAGTTCAAATGCTGACTGTGCCAAAAGGTTCCTAAAGAGAGCATGATCCTGAGAACAAAAGGAACTTGAATTAAATCACTTATTTGCAGAAATATAACATTGTGGTTGAACCACTTATTAAATTTGAAGGAAGTAATGATAATATTTTATCAATCTCACCAAAGGAACATACCACCGATCCCGAGAACATGGTATACACCTGGCTCGACCAATTATTAGTTTTTTTTGTTTGTCTCCCCAAAGGAACATACCACCGATCCCGAGAACATGGTATACACCTGGTTCGACAATTACATTATTATTATTATTAATTACTGCCCAAGCTAACCCGATTTCACATGCCACCGATCCCGGGAACATGACATGCTACTGTAGGTAGCCAGGCTTATTTATTCATTATTACTTATCTTAAATGAACAACGCATAAGAACAAAAACAGGAATCATCACTTCTCCATGTCTGGTTCACATGCTACCGATCCAGGGAACATAGCACGCTAATCCATAGTGGTTAGGTGATTGCTCTCAATGGGAAGACACTTGGCACAAATTCAGCATCTAAACATGGTGATCTAGGTGTATCGAGGTAAAAGCAAAAAATGATTAAGTTTTCTAGTGTACTAGGGATTTGAGCACTCAAAACTAGTAGCTTTCACTACTTTCAGCAAAGCAAGCATTGTGTACATCACTAGTTTACATGGCATTCAACAATCAGTTCGCATATTCTCGTCAAGCACCATATGTCAAAGGTAAAATTCAGTGGGACGACATTTAAGAAATGGCTCAAGCAACCCAAATATCAAATGATTTCAGCATGTATCAATGGATGATATATTAAGATTCGGGTCATGAAACAGCTCACCGGGTTTATATAGGAAGTAGCACTCGCTCAACGCTCTCTAAACTGCAGCTCTTCTCTTTTTGCTTCTCTATCCCCATGCCTGCTCCAGCTTCACTCTTCCTCGTGTGTGCCCCCTTGCTTCTCCTCATCCCCATGCTCTGAGCCCACCAGGGTCCCAAGGAATGTCACCTCGAACCTGGTCAGCATGTAATGGATCATGCACAAGCAAAAACTTGAAAGAGCACTTAACGAAAGATACAATGCAAGTGGTAGGGATAATACCCTCCAAGTCATCAATCGAATATCCAATTACATAAGCATAGCTATAAAGCACATGTTTAGGATGGTAGAAATCAACAAGGTCGACACTAACATGAGGATGAAATTTATCATTAAACTCAAGACTAGCATGGGAATAATATGTTTCATTAAGCATAGGACTAGCATAAGGAAAATAAGTGTCATCATCAGGAATGAGAGCAATGCCACCAACAATGTATGTATGATCATGTCCAAGCAAATAATTTTTCAAGTCTAGCTTAATTGATGGTATAACACAATGGAAAGTAGCAGCAAAGATCTCATAAGGAAGCATGTAATTAAGA
This sequence comes from Triticum dicoccoides, assembly GCF_002162155.2. Taxonomy (NCBI): domain Eukaryota; kingdom Viridiplantae; phylum Streptophyta; class Magnoliopsida; order Poales; family Poaceae; genus Triticum; species Triticum dicoccoides. The sequence goes on along the minus strand of NC_041381.1, from coordinate 237,273,106 downwards.
GGATTGGATAAACCTGCTAAAGCACGCTCCTGTATGACGATGGGCAAATGCGTTTCTAGTTCTTCATCTTCAATCACATCAACTTCTTTTGCTTCTTCAAGAGTAATAGATGATGAGTCTTCAACTTGATCACTTTGTTGTTCGAGCTCTGGATCATCTTGTGCCTTGGCTTCGAGAATTTCTTCTTGGATCTGAAGTATCTCTTCCTCTGGACTCTCGCTATCTTGCTCAGCTGAATGTGAAAGTGTTGGAACCTCACATGTATCAATGGATATCTCAGCCACACTCAACTCAAACTGTGATGATATAGTACTGCCAGCGTTGATGTTCTTCTCAATCTTCCTTACTTCTTCCACTAGCTCCTTTCCACTCTTAATCTTCTTCATTTCCTCTAGTATCACCGGCCTAATTGGATAATCTTCGGCACTCCAAGTGAACTCGAGACCAAGCAATGTGAGCTTGTCTATATCATCAAAGTCATCTTGTGTGGGTACTTGTGTTGAAGATGTTGGTTGACCAAATGGAGGACCATTTAACTCCATTGGCAACATGTCCTAGTGTTGAGGTATATGAGTAGGAGCTGAATAAATCTGTTGTGGAGCATAGTTGTGGCTCTCCTCTTCATACCTAAATCCCTGCATTGGATAACTAGAGGCAAACGATGAGATCTCAGGGTTATTGCTCCTATATGACATATTCTGGTTTTCAAGCCACCCATGTGTGTAATTGTTTTGGTATGAGCTAGGCTGTGGGGCAAAGCTCATGCCATAACAATCTGGAGTGTGAGAATAACCATGCTGACATTCAGCGGGCGAATGGCCCTGAAATCCACAAATATGGCAAGTAGGAACAACATAAGGATGGCCTCTGGAATAAGGATCGTAAGAACTAGGCCTATCCTCAAAAGCTACTTCTCGCTGCCGAGCTAAATCATCTAGTTGATGGGAACTCTTACTTATCAATTCTTGAATACTTTCCGTGTTGTTTGTTGTGTTGCTTGCATAAGCCTGATGATCTGAATAGAATGCCATTTCCGAGAAGATAATCCAACCTGCAAAAAAGGAAAAGAAGACAAAAAGATACTAACTAAAACAGGGGTTAGTGGCTAGAAATATATCACAAATAAATGGCACAAGATGAAAATAAGAAAAACCTAGTCTATAGCCTAACACGGTCACTTGACACTAGTCCCCGACAACGGCGCCAAAATGATCAGTTGAGGATAGCGGGGTTTTTTACGCCCCAAACTACGGATGTCGTGTTCTCCACAGGGACTAGGCGACGACGACTATGCTTGGCTAAAGCTAGGTAACACAATTTTAAGAGATGAATGCAGAAAATAAAAAAACTAAACTAACAAGGTTGTACCCAAAGATCGTCACCAAAGAAAATGCAAAAAAAGGCAAAGGAAGGTTCTGATTTTCTTCACTGTCTTTTTGGTATTTTTATTATACTTGAGGAATTAAAATACACACCGAGAAGATGCAAGACATGTACACATATAACCATCTAACATGTAAGAAGATGGAAGAAACAATATTATACTACAGACTAGAAATGCTTCACATCACAATTCACAAGTACATTTATCACAAGAAACTGAGACAATATAAAAATCACATGCACTGGAGCTATCAACCATCCTTAAAGTTCAACGCATAATTCACAAGAAGCAATCTGAAGTTTTACAAATCACTAACTAACGGACAGGGCACAAATATTGCACTAGTACAAAATCTAGTTGATCAAGTCTCAACACTAATAGTTCGCAAAATTACACACACGCAGCAGTAAAGAAAGGAGAAGTTCAGAGAAGAGAGACAGCAGGAGGTTGGAGTTCAGAGCAGCAGCTGCAGCATGGAGGGTTGAGAGAGCAACAGTAGAGGAAGAGAAGAAGGAGCAGTAGCTTGGGCGCAAGAAGAGCAGCAGGGGCGCATAGGAAGGAGCAGCAGCAGAGGTAAGGGAGGAAGCAAGAGCAGCAAGCTGGGGTTCAGAGAAGATTAGGAGGATAAACTAGCAGTGTTGGGTTCAGAGAAGAAGTGGCAGCAACAAGTTATGGTTCTGAGCAGCAGCAAGGTTAGGAAAAGAGGAAGAAGAACAGCAGCATGAGTTGCAAGAGAGAGGAGCAGCAAGGAGATGGATGGGCGGCGGCGCGAGGTGATGAGGCGGCGCTGTGGATGGCGGTGGATGGATGGCGCGGGTGATGGATGGACGTGCAGGGCGATGGTGGAGGTGTTGGTGGCGCGCTGGGGTGCGGTGGTGCTGGTGATGGATGGCGCAGGTGATTGATGGAGGCGCAGGGCGATGGTGGAGGTGTTGGTGGCGCGCTGGGGTGCGGTGGTGCTGGTGATGGATGGCGCGCCGCCACACCGGCCTGGCCGCGGCGGCGGCCGGATGTGGAGAAGGAGGGATGAGGGAGAGAGATGTGTGCCAGGCTCAAAGGGGAACGAAGGAGGCGGCTAGGGATTTTATCCCCTCCTCCGATCTGTCACCTTTTTTAATTCGGCCCCCCTCCTTCTTTACTTTTAGCACAAGATGATCCTCTCTTCAATAGTTCGCCCACTGGTTACTTCGTTTCTTCTCGCACAAGTCCATTCTTCCTCCTCTTCTTCGTTCTCTTAGCCACTTAGTCCGGATCTTGAAGTTTATAGTGCATTCTCGCACTTATCTATAAAAGAAACAAATGACTAGTAAATGACTCTTTATATGATTTTTATGCAAATATTCAATATTTTACAGCAAGAATTGATGGTCATATCTCAATAAACCGCATATTTGAGTGACAAAAGATGTGTATGAAATGTGCTTATCATGGTCACCGGAGCTATGTCGACGGCGAGCTCGGGCAGCGACGTGCTAAAGACATCCAGGGGGATATGCCTACGGCGAGCAAACGACATGGAGAAGAGGGGGGTTCGACGCAGGACCTCACAGCGAGTCGGACGAGGTAGACGGAGAGCTCGAGGAGGCGGAGACGGCGACGGAACGGCGATGGTGATCTTGGCGTCGGGAGGTTGAAGACGAGCTCGGTGAGGTCGTTCGGGGGCTTCCGGTGCCGCATGGCTCGGCGGAGAGGGCTAAGGCGACGAGGTGGAGCTTCTGGACTGCTCGAGGGGACGAGGGAGAGGCGATGTCCGCGGTGGTGCTCGTCGGCGGCGGCGGGCGCGTTCGGTGAGGTGGGGAATGGCGAGGGAGAGAGCAAGGGGAGAGTGAGAGAGGTAGGGAGGATCGAGACGACACCAGGGCGTTCATCTACACGTCCTAGGGCTCGGCGACAAGCAGGAGGTGGCGAGGCGCGTGCTCGCGCGCGGCGGCCACACGCGTTGTCCTCCTGGTGGGAGGTAAGTGATGACTCGCAGAGGCCAGTGGGTTGGGCCTTTGCTGGGTCGCCAGGTAAGATTCTTCTCTCTCTCTCTCTCCCTCTCTCGCTCTCTCTTATTTTTCTTTTCTATTTCTGTTATTTTTTTTGATTTAGTTTGGAAACTAAACCACTTTAAAACTTTCTGTAAATTTTTGTGTGACCTCAAAGAGCTAGTCCAAGGTCACATGCAAACTTACAAAATATTTGAACATTATTTCTTATATAGCAGAAATAATTTCAACCCAAATATATTATTGATTTCAATCAAAGACCCAAAATAAATTATTTCTGTGACTCCAAAAATACTGGTTTGAATTTTACCTCATGCCAATATTTTCATAGAATAACAGGAACATTTTCTTGGACTCATTTGATGAGATTTAAATGTTGGTTATTTTTAGAGGTTTTCTGGGGCTTTTGAAAATTCCTCAATTCAAGTTTCATTTGAATTTAAACATGATGCTCACATGGAAGCTAGCATAGGTCGACCAGAATTAGGGATGTGAAAACTCACCCCCACTAAACAAGAATCTCGTCCCGAGATTCAAGACGTGAGGTAAGAAGACAAAGGGGACACTAAGTATCACAAACTTCATGATCTAACTGTCTTCTCGAGGTTGTTGATTTGTTGACTCAATCGATCTTGATGTCTTTGCTTTCGAGATCTTCATCCAACATGAGGACAAAAAAAGAGAAACATGTCTACATGGATGGATCATCTTAATGATCACAAGATCAACTCACGGGGTGAATCATTGAAACATCTCTCGAGCTGAGACATGAAGCATACAACTAGAGGGATGGAGTGGAACAGATGATGAAGGTTCACTAGGTAGACAACAATTCCACACTTAAGAGGGTGGTGAACGGTTGTCAACGTAGTGAGCAGTTGATTTTCCATGATACCATAACGAGACATCTTGGAGGAGGTGACTCGTAGAATTAATACCCTAAGTGGCAAAAAGAATTACTTGTGAGATAAAGATCATTGAGACTCTCTATTCCAGCCTAAGTCAAATCTCGAGCGATCATTTGAAAGAGTCTGAAAGGATGACATACTCGGACCAGAATGGATGATTTGGATTACCTTGTTGAGGACAAAGCAATGGATGATTTTGCTTATCATCAGAGATGGATGGGACCCAAGGTAGGATGGCACAATGACGGTGCAAGCTGGGAGAAAAACTGCAAATGCTGGGAATGATTCCAGTAACTGGGGAGAAACTCAACAGTAGAGAGTGATTCCACTGTTGAGGAAGTTATAGCATAACCGAGGAAATCTGGGGGCAATCCCAGTTAGTGACTATGATAGCACCTAGTGCTTGTGCGTGCTCTCAAGAACTTGAGCACTTCCATATTCATCAAGGTTTTACCAATATCCATGACAAGGATCCCGGCAACACAACATACCACCATGATGGATACTGGTGGAGGATGCAGATGCAAAAGAAGATATCTCTTCTCAGATTTCACCTTAGCAAAGCCAAGGGAACAAAATCTGGATGATCGACCGATAGACATTTAGCACTCCGCTTCTAATGTTCTCCTTGATGTACTAGCGTATCCCATTCATAGATATGGTTTGATATCTAGAACATCAAGTAAAGAGTCGGACTTCGGAAACACAAAATCCATAAGGGGACAACTAGGGAGTAAATCCTGCGAAATCCCTATGGGGAGGTGGCCAACTTTCTCAATCAAGATACTACAATAACAGGTCTTCCGCTTGGGTGTGTTGGCCAATATTATAGTTCTTGGGAGATGTTCCAACCATCATGTCTGCCTGAGATTCAGATCTGGTTGGTGTCAGAATATTCCAGACTCATCAAGTCTAGAAGGAAAAATGAAAGTTTGCAACACAAATGGACGAGATGACATTGCGAGATTCTCGGGAAATGAACTACGATAGCAAGCTCCAAAACACGAGCTGGTTTTGCTACACATATGTGAACACGCTGTTTCAGACAAGCATGACCACGTAGTAGTCTTATAATAAAACACTAACGAGTTCAGGTGGGGAACCATCATCGAGGATATCAAAGTCCTTGTATAAGGTATTCTCTTAAGAAGGAGCTTCTTCTCCTTGAACAAATAAACCAGTGGCTTGGTGTGCTACAGAATACATATGGAGTGGAGGTAATTAATCTACCGAACCATAGTATACTTTGCACATGTGTGACTAACTTGGGATGATTCCAAGGAAGCAACATTGACTTTATCGAATTCATGGCGGCAACTTGCATCAAATGCACATGAATTAGAGGAAGTCACTTCTTCCATCCATGCATATGCTTCATGAGCTAGCATGAACAAATGCTTTCAAAAGTTTCCAATACTAGCTTAATGTTCAACAAGATTATGGAGAAGATAAGGATGTTGTCGATGGGCTCAACAACAATTCATCCTGGTTTCCATATAAATGGAATTCCACAATTATGTGAACATGGTGATAGCATTGGTCAGACCAAAAGATATAATGGAGTATGCTCGAGGAGCAACCACGAGTAAGACAACATTACGGACATCGTTGGTTCAAATTTGATTTGAGAATAGCCCACACTCAAATCAAAGTTTTGATAAGATAATAGGTCCAACAACTGATCATAGGGACCAATCGATGAAGATATCATATTTCTTCAACATACATACAAGATATCCCTTAACATGAACTAAGTTGGACAAGCTTTTATCTTCCAGCTCTCCAAGTTGATGTATAGCTTAACCAACTAGCTCAGGGTATCCAACATGGATTCTTGGAGAAAGGGTGGTTTACAGGCGTCATGTTTTCCAAACATGTATTTAATTTTTGTATAGTACCTAGCAAACACATTTCCTTGAAATATCTTCCCATTCCTTGTAAAAGGCATGAGAATTTACTAAATAGCACGATCATGGTTTTCCACACCATTCTCGTGCACCTTCTCATGCACCAATTGTTTGAATTTGAATTATGTGCATTAATGCCTAGAAAATGCACATAATCCCCTAAATATTGTAAATGAACCCAGAAAAGTGCCAAATCTGAACATGGTGATTTGCAGGGTTTATGTTCATCATAGAAAAAGACTCATGGACAAAGGACAAATTAAATTTGAATTACCATTCAATCTGGGTGATTTACTATCGCACACAATTCATCTCCGTCGCCTCTGTGAATTGTGTGTGTTCACCCACACATGCCAAAGGAAAAAAGAAAACCCTCACCCACTCGTCCCCACCCACTCGTTGCGGACTCCTCCGCAAATCTGCACCTCATGAACTTCTATCGCGGCGGCCACCCTAAGCTCGGTGGCTGTTGTCAGCGGGCGGAGGTCGCACTCCAAATGGCACGAGATTTCACCCCTACCACTTGTCGTCGCTAATCTGCACCGACATTCTAGACTCTAGTCGATTGGGGTTTTCTGCGGCATTGGGCCGAGGATTTTCCTCATGGAGAAGGTAATCAACTTAGCAAAATATTCACTCATCTCTAGTCGCAGTCAGTCCATCGCTGTTAATCAACCGGCAGAAATCGCCGTGGATTCATTTTTGTTCTAGTTGATTCGTGGGTATTCATTCATGTGTCCACAGTGCAAGCACAAATCGGGCAAGTGTGGTCGTGGCCAGTCGGAAACGAAGTTCTATCTCACCATTCCGGATGACTTTAGGGAGTGCTCGGTATGTTCAATCTCAACCTACCATGGTCGGCATAGCCAAAATTTGTGAACATATACTGTATGTTGCTACATTTGGATAAAAGGTACGGAGCCACGTGCAGCCTAGATGTCAAGCCGATTCCCCCCTATATTAGGCAAATATATGATGTATTGTTCATTCAGTTACTCTCATATTTGCATCAAATCTTTGTTACATTATCTATTTTTAAATATATAGTTTTGTACTTTGCTTTCATCTATATATTGATCCGTTCTATTAGTTACTCCCATATTTGCATCTTACTCTATTATTTCAATATATCTAATTTATGATCTTAATTTTCGTTTCAAGCAGTACATCCCTTGCTTTGCAAGAACAATAGTAGAAGGAAATTTTGGGTTTTACTTTGTTGATGCTTCCATGGATGTCATATTGACAACGTAGCATGGATTTACAATGATGGTTAGCGTAAAACTTGATAAAGATGGTCACTCCTATTTTGATGCGGACCTTTGGAGAAAAATGTCTAAGTGTGATGAACTGAAAGCTGGCAATAAAATTCTTGTGCATGCACCACAGCTTGGTATAATTAACATGGATGTTTACTTCCCCATCGTCATCAGTCGATCAAAGTCTGATCGTGGTTATTGTCCTTTGAACTTTCTCCCTGCTGGCATATTACTTAGCAAAATCGGGGTATTTGTTCTGACTAATTGATCACTATTTAAGCAACCAACTGTGATTTCATTTTTTGACTCTGTTCCTAAGTAGTAACAAATTCTATTTACCAATTTATGCACACTATATATTCTTCTTCCATGTTCTGAATAAATAATGCCTTTCCACCTTTTAAGAAGGATATGTTGGATGCATAGTGAATGGTCTTTATGTTACTAAGCATACCAAAATTCACTGGAAGGACTTGAAGCATGTCATAAACTTTGTTAATAATCTCACAGAGATAGCACATCGTATGAACGCTGGATTTTGGATGGGATTAATACCTATGGTGCACGCACTGAACAAGACCAATTGTGTGCACAAAACACCGGTAAAAAGTGTTATTTTAATGTTGATGCCCATAAACTATATATATATCTTCAATGATATGTTATAATTGGTTTTTATTTTACATTTCAACAGAAATTGCCCACTGTAGCAGTTCCTGGATCGATTTCCTAGCGTGGTCGAATTACACTTGTGCCTGCTAATAACACCAAAGTGATTGCAAGGTACTACATTTCCCACAGAAATGGAACCATTCAAATTAACAAGTTCTCGCTTGTCGTGGCAATGCATCCATATTGGAAAATTGAGACACTGTTCTACTCATGCTCTACCAAGGCATATGAGGGCTCTTCCTTCTCATTGACGAGATGCCGACTCACTGTGATCAAGCTGCTTCTAGCAGATGGTTGTGGTTGTTGGCCCTCAGCCTCTTAAAATGTGCTAGTTGTTACTATGTTAAGTATGTATATATGGACCATATGGTTGTTGGCCCTCAGCCTCTTAAAATGTGATAGTTGTTACTATGTTAAACTTGTAGATGTGGACCATATGGTTGTCAAAACCATGTTACGAAGATCCTCCTTTTATCGAATAGTGTAACCACTATATATATGTTACTCAAATGATGTTAGCCAAGTTCTTAAATTTTCATGGAAAGTATTAGTATCGTACACAGTTCATTGAGTTTAAGCATGTGCCCGATGTCCAGAAGGCATTTGCATATTAACTATCCATATTGCAAATTCACACATGTGTTAACATAAGGAAATGTATGTGTAACTTACTAATCATCGCACACGAGTACTCGCGGACGCATCGTGTGCGATACTACTAGCCACCGCAAGCAACTAGTTTGCATTTTTCAAAGTTTTTTGTACACACTGAATCGCACATGAACTAACTGTATTAACCGTCTGTGTTGTAATTTCTCATCAGAACCAGTTCATCCGAGTCGGCTGTTTGCTTCATATCACACACATCTTGTTTACATGACTCATTTGTGTTCTTTTGGCTCATCGCAAACAGTTCATCCATGTGAACTATATGCCGCCTATCACACACATCTTGTCATGTTGAACCATTTCTGTTGTGTTCCCTAATCGAAAACAGTTCGTCTGAGTGAACCGTATGCCGTATATCACACACACCTTGATCTAGCTAACCGTTTCTGTTGCACTCCCTTATAGCGAACAGTTTATCGGAGCGAATTGTATGTCGTATATCGCACACACATTGATATGGCTGCCCATTTCTGTTGTTCTGCCTCATCACAAATAATTCGAGTGGATCAACCGTGTGCCCTGCATCGCACGCAACTAAAATCAGAACCATGTTTGATAGCTCCACCATCGCAAACATTTTGCATCTTTTTTGACATTCTTTTACATCATGGTTTGCAATTAATGTGTCGCGCATAGTTTCGTCAAAGGGTCTCTGATCGTAGTGTCACGTTAGTAGCATCCTACAATTGTGGATGTATGAGGACGACAGGGCCGCCTGCTTCGCTAATGAGTCTCAAAAGCTTGCTCGTGACGCCCTCTTCCTGGTCTTGAGCAACCTCGCTTTCCATCATCCGGACCTCAACCTTGCTGATGGCTTCAAGAAGCTGCCACCAGGTGCCGACACTTCTGCCTCTACGGAGAAGGCCACCCACCTTGCTGACAAGGTTCTCTCCGTCTCAAGTGTTCTCGGAGGTCGTCGGGGCCAGCCTTCAACTATTCCTGCTGCTGTGTCCCCTGTAGTAAGACACAATATGTATCTCGTTTTTAGGCTTTGTACTGTTCTCACTTTAATGCTCGTTGAACTGATGTTTATATGCTAAAGCACGCTATAGCTCTTGTGTTTATCCATTGGTATTCGTATAGTTAGTTTCCTTGCATACTTTTGTTGCCTGCGAACAACATATTGCCACGATTTCTTTGAGGAACGGATCCTTAGCATTCAGCTGGCAAGGACACGCTATGGTAGGTTTTTCCTTAACAGTCCTTGATGCTGCCATCCACTTTGTTGTGCAGGCTCAAAACATAGCAAGGGCGCAAACAAATATAGCAAGATTCCATTGTACAAAGGACTTGTCATACGAAACCTTGGTTCTCCGAGGGATAGGCAAGTGCATGCTCTGAAGAAAAACTAACAATCAGGCCAACTTAGCTTCTGTCTATGGTCCCTCCTGCCAGGGTGTACATTTGATCACACATAACATATTCTCTTCCACCCATAGCTGCCCCTCCTATCTATGTCTCCTGGGGAGACCGTGCTCGCATATCCATTTTTGCTCTGCAAAGATGAAAAACGGGAAGGAGCACAAGGAAGGGACTAGGCAGTCCATTCATTACGTACCCAGCCCCGGCATGAGCTGGGGGAGTTAGCAAAAATGTTTGCAACTAATGATATATGGTGGAAAAGGAAAAGAATCGGCCCCTCCCTCTTTTTCCTTCACTTCCAATGATCTCTCGGCAGCTGGCATGATGGACATGCTGGCGCAAAAGGCCTTGCCGGGGTTCGCTTGCTGGGGGTGCCAGCCAACGGATTCGCACCAGCGCTCACTCAGGATTTACCCTTGGCGGGATAAATGCAGGACCAAGATCCACACAGGCTTATCGATGCTAGCAGCATCACCACAGTGCAGCCCAAGCATTGGTGAGTGATGAGGAAGGGGAGGCCAATTATGCACCGTTTTCTCGTCCACCACCCAAACGACACCATTTCGGATCGGGCGTGCTTGACAGGGGGACGCAAGAAGGGGCGGCGCCACTGCATGTCCCACTCCTTTTTCTGGCCGTGCATGGCATGGTGGCCATGCCATCCATGCCAACCATGGTAACCGCAACGCTATCGCCCCCCCCAACCCACCCCCAGCCCTCGTTGTGATCGTTGCTGCGGCGGAGGCGAGCGAGGAATCTAGAAGGGAGAAGGCTAGGGAGTAGCACCACTCTTTTTCTCTTCGAAGCCGCTGACGAGGAGAGTGACGATTAAGATAATGACAAAGCTTGGCGCCCAGTTCACAACCTCGGGTTCATGCGAGCGATCCCCCCTACCTGACGTGCCAAAGATGTCATGGAGGAACATGATCACCTATGGGGCCACTGGACCCTTTGTGGTTCGGCAAGGGGGAAGATCATGTTGCAAAAAGATCAGAGGACATGAAGCAGCACGACGGTGGTGACACTGGTGGTTTTTACCCAAGTTTGGGCCACTGGGAAGCGTAAAACCCTACTCCTGCTTTGGTGGATTTGATGGAGGAACACAACGAACATGCAGCACTCAAGCCCGGCAAGGTGGCCTCGGGGAGAACTGCTACGTGCGTACAAGTATCCAAGGATCCGAATCCCTCTCTAGGTTGCCTTGGACCTCCTTTTATAGTTAAGGGGTAACCACAGTGGAAAAACAGTCTTTATCTGGTGATTAGATAGCTAAAAGTATTATCATACCTAACTCTGGCAGTTAGGACAAGGTGCACTAAATGCACTGCTAGGTGTCAAGCTGAGGGTGAAGCCCGACAAGCCTGTCGTGCCGCTTAATCATCTTCTGCTTATCTATTCGACACGCTTCTGGACGGGTGTCATGTGAGGATAATTTGTCTTCCAACTGGCCACCATGTGTCGCGGGAAACCACGACCACCTATGGGACTAGGACGACCCCTTGCTAGTTTGGCAGGGGGAGTCGCGTTGCACAAAGAGCAGACCAACATGGGGCAGTGCGGTAGAGATCACACGGGAGGTTTTTGTCGGGCTTTGGGTCCCTCAAACCCTTGAGAGGTTCGAACTCTGGGGTGCGTGCGGAGATCTCAACCTACCTAGCCAGCCAACTCGCAAACCTCACAGCCTATCACGAAGAACTCGAGGGGAAAGAGAGACATAGCAGTTTACCCAGGTTTGGGCCACCTTGCGGTGTAAAACCCTACTCCTGCTTTTTGGTGGATTTGCCTCAAGGGGCTGAGGAAGAACTAGTACAGTGGAGAACGGCCTCAGGAGGCGTGTTCTTGAGCTCAAGTGAGGTGGTGAGGTGGTGAGGGTGGAATGGATTCGATCCCCCTTGTTGGAGGTGGCTAGGTCCTATTTATAGTGGCCTTGGTTCTCTTCCCAAATGTAGGTGGGAAGGGATCCCACAATGGACAAATTTGAAGGGAGACACCAAGTACGTCCTATCTTGACTAAAGTGGTCTTCGCCTGCAAACGCCGCTGGTCATGACGCTGTGGTGGGCTCGGCGATGACCTCCGTCCTGTCATCCTGGTGGTCTTGGTCTTGTTGCACCAGAATGGAAACCTTTGGTTGATTCCTCGGTACTCTGCGCCTGCTGCTTGCCTCCTTTGCACCTAAAAGGAAACAGGTACTCTGCGCCCGCTGGCGCCCGCCTGGCCTTGGTCGTCACGGCTCATGTCAGCCGAACCTCGCGAGGTGAGCCTTGCTTATAAATCTCCGCTCCTCGGGAGCCAGCCTGAGGGGGCCGATCCCCTTGGAGGTCTTGATGTCGTCCCCCTCGCGAAGCTTGGACCCTCACGAGGGTCTTGAGCTGTTGATGCCGAATCTGGGTCGTACCAGGCCATCGATGGAGCCACGCCATGGGCCACGGGCAGGCAAGTCTGTTTACTCCCGTATCCAGAATGCAGACAGTAGCCCCCGGGCCCAAGGCGCGCTCGGACTTGGTTTCTGGGCTAAGCCAAAGGGCAAGTGCGGAGTGCCGCGGGCCCTAACCGCTTGCAGCCTTGGACGACACATGGCAATTGATGGGACGTGGGCGTCTCCACTTCCCCATGCTGCCTCGATAACCGTTCGACTTGATGAGTCGATGCTACATCCAGAGAAACATCATTGCGCGAGATCGTGGAGGCAGGCGGTTGGCCTCCCTCTGGCTATAAATGAGGGGAGGGGCGGAGCCCCCCTCGCTCATCTCTTTCTTCATCTTCTCGCTGTTCATCCCATCTTCTTCTCCACCTTGTAGTAGCACCCATGGCGCCGACGAGGAGATTCTTGGCTTCTAAAAAAGGTAAGGCTCCTAAGGAGGGACCAGCTTCGCCACCACCCAAGAGGGGCCGCGGCCGTCCTCGCAAGCATGTCGCGACCCCGGCGGCGGCCCCCAGGGGGCGGGCGCGCTTCTCCAGGGGCCGGCGTCTCCTTGGCGTGTGTGGCAGTGCTTCTTTTTGCAGCAGGGGCCACCGGCCACGGGGCAGCTGTAACACCCACGATGCGGCTATATCTCCCATGTGTTGAAGCACGACTTAGAGGCATAACCGCATTGTGGTTTTGTCGCAAGAAGGGTCATCTTCACACAATCACATATAATGAACAAGAATGGGATAAAGAGTTGGCTTACAATCGCCACTTTACACAATGAACATATAATTCATACATCATTCGGAGCACACACATAGTCCGACTATGGACGAAGCCAAAAGAAAAGAAGATAACCCAACTGCTAGATCCCCAATCGTCCCAACTGGGCTCCACTACTGATCAACATGAAATGAAACATAGCAACGACCAAGATCTTCGTTGAGCTCCCATCTGATCTTGGTTGCATCACCTGCACTAGTATCATCGGAACCTGCAACTGTTGTGATAGTATCTGGTGAGTAACGAGACTCGGCAATCTCAAAACCCACAAGATCAAGACTATTTAAACTTATGGGTAGGAAGTGGTAATGAGGTGGAGTTGCAGCAAGCACTAAGCAAATATGGTGGCTAACATACGCAAATAAGAGCGAGAAGAGAAGCAACGGAACGGTTGAGAAGCTGATCAAGAAGTGATCCTGAAACTACTTACGCACAACCATAACACAAAGACTGTTTTCACTTCTCAGACTCCGCCGAAAAGAGACCATCACGGCTACACACGCGGTTGATGCATTTTAATTAAGTCAAGTGTCAAGTTCTCTACAACCGGATATTAACAAATTCCCATCTGCAACATAACCGCGGGCACGACGTTCAAAAGTGTATACCATGTAGGGGTGTCCCAACTTAGCCCATTATAAGCTCCGACCAACAAAGGATATTCCTTCTCCGGGGAAGACCCGATCAGTCTCGGAATCCCGGTTACAAGACATTTCGGCAATGGTAAAACAAGACCAGCAAGACTGCCTGAATGTGCCGACAAATCCCGATAGGAGCTGCACATATCTCGTTCTCAGGGCACACCAGATGGGTAAGACATCGGGTTGGCATAGACCCTGGTTGCCCAGGGGGCGCCGGATATCGCCCAGTTCGGACTGTCACATCCCTAGCTTCTGGTACTATCTGGTGTTGCATCATGTTTAAATTTCGCAGAATCTTGAAATGGGGATGACAGAACCCCCAGCACCCCTTAAACCAACTAGGGTTTACCAAAATTCTTTTCAATGAACCTGAATGCCCTTCTAAAATGTTCATCATCTTTGCCTTGGTCTAGAACCTCTGACAAAAATGGTGCACAATTTTCTAGGATATCATAAGGTCACTGAATTAAATCATATGGTATTTGCATTTGGGCATTTAAATGCTATTAAATATTTTAAATGTCCAAATAATCATAAACTTAAATGTTTACTGTTGGATATATTTCAGACAGTGGGCTTGAGCAAGTTTCATGATTTTTGAGTGTGCCTAAGTATTTTTAATAAAGCCATCAAGTTACAGAATAATAGAAAAAGAGAATTAATAGAGAAGGCGAGAGAGAACACCCACCCGGGCCACTTACCTGTAGCCGGTCCAGCTGCACCAGCCCAACCCACCGTGGCAGAGCGGCTGTCTTCAACCTCTGCCAGTAGGCAACGGCAAAGTCGCACGCGCGCACGCGGAGGCCTCCACCTCCTGCTTCGCTGTGGCAGCCTCTCCGACATCCTCGCGACGCCACGGAGACACCCAGAGCCTCCCCTCTCCCCTCTCGCTCTAGACCGCTCCCCTCCCCTGGCTCCCTCTTCCTCTCTCTTCCCTGTGAGCCCCGAGAGCATGCCATCGCTATAGCCGTGGCTATTGGTCACCACCCACCCAACCAGCGCGGCGAGGAGCTCCGCCACGACGCCGTGGATCACCAAGGTGAAGCACGCGCTCGCGGGATGCCTGACACGTTGCCATCGAGCTCATCGTCGTCCTCTGCCTCGACGATCGCCGCCCTTCGATTCGCTGCCTCCGATGCTTCCCTGATCCCGTTGGGCTTCTCTGCGAGTCCTGTGTGAGCTCCTCTTCCGTTCGCCCTTTTCCCCCGTCGCCTCGCACGTCCCCTAGCGCTAGTGCCGCCCTGCCCGAAGCTCACCGCCGCCCAGCCATGTCGCTGTCGTGGCCACCGTCACCTAGATCCGCAACCGAGCGCACCACCGTGCTCAGCGTGTCTTCGCGCACCCGTAGCCACCACCAGCTCCTCCTCCCGAACACCCTAGCGAGGAACTCGAGCACGGCCAAACCACGGCCGCCGCAAACCTCGTCGCCGGCGTTGATTCCGGTGACCATCTGGTCCAGCTCCACCACCCACAGACGTGGCTCAGCCCCGGCTCTCCATAGAACCCAACCACGCCCAAAACCGTGGCCTGTAGCGCAATCCCGATGCGGACGCCGCCGCGATCTGAGGTCGCCGGCGGTTAAACGCCGGCAGCTGGCGTGGCGCCATCAGCTTAGGCGCTAAACTCGTTTCGTTAGTGCCTGTGCCGATGACATGTGGGTCCTCGAGCCCAATTAGTTTAGCCTAACTTCCTGTTTAGATTAGTGGTAATCTGTGTGGATCCCACATGTCACCTTTGACTTTGGTCAAGTCAACGTTGACCGGTCCCACCTGTCATCTAGCCAAACTAGCCTGAGACACTAACGTATGGGTCCCACAGGTCAGGTTTGACCTGGACCGGGTCGGTTAACCTGCTGATGTCACACTGACAACAGGCTGACGCAATAAGTCATTTTCTGGATTAAACTTAATTCAGAAAATTCCAGAAAATAGCCTATACTTCAAAAATTCATAGAAAATCAACCGTAACTCCAAATGAAATAATTTATATATGAAAAATGATCAGAAAAATCGAAAGAATCTGTTTATGGCATTATCATGCATGTTTGAGTAACTTAAAGCTGCTGTATACAACAATTTGAATTAATGGCATTTGAAATGTCATATATGGAGTTTGAATTTGAATCTTAGATTCAAACCAACTCCATTTAACTTGCTGCTAGTTGCATTAGCTCAAACCACAGCATATTGCCATGTCATGATCATGCATCATATTGTGCATTGCATTGATTGTGTTCCTCCTTGTTTGATGGTGGTTGTCCCCTCTCAGTAGATGACATTTCGACGATGAGTTCGATGACACCGATGAAGAGCTATATTATCTTCAGAAGTGCCAGGCAAGCAAAACCTCCTTGTTCATTCCGATACAATCCCACTCTCTCGCTCCTGCTCTCTTTTATTGCATTAGGACAACAACGATTCATCTGCTACTTGCTGCGGTAGTTGAACCCCTTTTCCTCTGCATGACATGTCATTGCCACAGTAAATAGATGAAACCCACTAGCATGAGTAGGAGTTGTTTGAGCCCTGATGTGCCTACTCATTCATGCTTGTTTGTCATGCCTGCTATTGCTTAGAGTTGTGTCAGGTCCGATTCATCGGGGATGAAATGGAATATGATGAACATGTCCTAATGTGTGTGAGCTAAGTGTGTGAACACGATTTGGTAAAGGTAGCGGTGAGAGGCCATGTAGGAGTACATGATGGATTGTCTCATTGAAACCATCCTCAGGAACTGAGTTCTGTGTGTTGTGATCCATGAAACAGCTACTACCATGCATTGGGCCCTGAAATATGACCCCGCTCGACTTCTTAACCACCCTAGTCCTCTGTCCAGGAGTTGCAAGTAGTTTCTGGTGTTTGTAGTATGTTGGAGGCCGTGCGCAGCGCTGACCCGAAGGGTGTGCTGTGATGCGGTAGGCACGTGGCACGGTGTACGGGGCGCCCGTTTGGTGTCTCGGGAACCCTGCACACATCGTTCGGGGCCGTATGTGGAAACTTCAGCCGGACTCCCTACGGATGGAACCTGAATAGGCGATAAACCTGGACTAGATACTTGAGTGTTTAGGTAGGTCGTGGTCTACACCCATGTCGGCTTTCACTTGAAGTCTACCGAGCACATGTCGTGTGCAGACGCTAAGTGGTGGAAACATGTATGAAGAAGTACACCCCTGCAGGGTTAACATCATCTATTCGAATAGCCGCGTCCGCGGTAAAGGACTTCTGGGTTGCCTATACAGTTCATAGATAACTTGAAGTGGATACTCTAAAACTCGCAAGATAAGTGTGAGTGCTACGGATGGCCTTCTCGTAGGGAGACGGGAGCGGATCCATAGTGGTGTATTGATATGGTGAATATGTGGACTCGTGTGCGCCACCTCAAAAGAGTTACTTGCAGTCGTTGTTCAGGATAGCCACCGAGTCAAAGCTGGCTTGCTGCAGTTAAACCCCACCACCCCCTTTGTTGATAATGATGCATATGTAGTTAGTTCTGATGTAAGTCTTGCTGGGTACATTTGTACTCATGTTTGCCTATTTTATGTTTTGCAGAGAGACTTTAGTCTCGCTAGTAGTTCCGCATGGACTTCGACGTTTAGCTTGTTACCTCAGCTACGATCTTGTGCCCTCGGCAGGATCTTGTAGATAGTCAGGCTTCTCAGCCTTTTTCATTTGTAGATGTCTGTACTCAGACATGTTAAGCTTCCGCTTGTGCTTTGACTAGTATGCTCCGAATGTCTGGTCTTGAGACCCATGTTTGTAATATCTCGCTCCTCGAAGCCTAATGAATAAATACATGAGTCGTAGAGTCATGTCGTGATGCCATTTTGTATTTGCACATATCGAGCATATTGTGTGTATGTTATTGAAATGCTTGGTACGTGTGGGATCTGACTATCTAGTTGTTTATCCTTGGTAGCCTCTCTTACCGGGAAATGTCTCCTAGTGCTTCCGCTGAGCCTTGGTAGCTTGCTACTGCTCCGGAACACTTAGGCTGGCCGGCATGTGTCCTTCTTTGTTCCTGTGTCTGTCCCTTCGGGGAAATGTCACACGGTGTCTACCGGAGTCCTGTTAGCCTGCTACAGCCCGGTTTATCGGAGTCCTGCTAGCCCAGTTGCTACATCCCAGATTCACTCGCTGATGACCGACACTTTCGTTGTTGTGTCATGTATGCCTGTCCCTGTAAGTTAGTGCCACTTTGGGTTCACGACTAGCCATGTCAGCCCGGGCTCCTTGTCATATGGATGCTAGCGACACTATCATATACGTGTGCCAAAAGGCGCAAACGGTCCCGAGCCTGGTAAGGCGACACCCGTGGGAATACCGTGCATGAGGCCGCAAAGTGATATGGGGTGTTACATGCTAGATCGGTGTGGCATTGAGTCGGTGTCCTTACATGGACCGACACTTAGAGAAGCACTAGCCCCCCCCTGGGGGGGGGGGGTTAAAATAAAGATGACTATCGGTGTCAAAACCGGCGGATCTCGGGTAGGGGGTCCCGAACTGTGCGCCTAGGCGGATGGTAACAGGAGACAAGGGACACGATGTTTTACCCAGGTTCGGGCCCTCTTGATGGAGGTAAAACCCTACGTCCTACTTGATTAATATTGATGATGTGTGTTACAAGAGTAGATCTACCACGAGATCAAGGAGGCTAAACCCTAGAAGCTAGCCTATGGTATGATTGTTGTTCGTCCTAGGGACTAAAGCCATCCAGTTTATATAGACATCGGAGAGGGCTAGGGTTACACAGAGTCGGTTACAATGGTAGGAGATCTACATATCCGTATCGCCAAGCTTGCCTTCCACACCAAGGAAAGTCCCATCCGGACACGGGACAAACTCTTCAATCTTGTATCTTCATAGTCTTGGAGTCCGGCCGATGATGATAGTTCGGCTATCCGGACACCCCCTAGTCCAGGACTCCCTCAGTAGCCCCTAAACCAGGCTTCAATGACTATGAGTCCGGCGAGCATGTTGTCTTCGGCATTGCAAGGCAGGTTCTTCCTCCGAATAATTTACAGAAGATTGTGAACACCAGGATAGTGTCCAGCTCTGCAAAAAGAAATTCCACGTACAACCGTAGAGAGAATAATATTACACAAGTTCAATCTGCTGATGCATTTTGTGGCGTGACGTCACACCACTACCAAGCCTTTACTCAAATTGTTTTTATTGTTCCACCTCAGCGCGTTTAGCGAGGCGGTTTCCCTGGCACGTCTTGTCGAAGCAGAGATCGTGTTCCCATTATTCCGGGATTCCCATCAATACGGACGTGGGTAACCCAACCGCGCTATTGATTGTGACGCTTGGGAGATAAGCGAGTTTTACCAGGCCGGTGGGGACACATGTTTTTGTCTGCCCATATAAGGGGATAAAGATCCAACCCTTTTACCTGTGCCTTCTTCCTCCTTGGCTTATCCATCTCCGCGAACTCGAGCTCCAGCGCCCAAGTCCGCACTTCTCACCTCAACCTTCTCCAACTATGTCCGGAGCGGGAGGTAAGTGGATGGCCTCCTCCGCCACGGAGGGGCAGATCCAGAAGCTGCGCGACGCCGGATATTTGTCCAGCAACATCGCGCATCGGCTCCCTGACGAGGAAGAGCTCATTCCCCCCCCCAGGCCCCATGAGAGGGTAGTATTTCTTCCCCATTTCCTCCGCGGACTGGGCTTCCCACTTCATCCCTTTGTCCGGGGGCTCATGTTCTACTACGGCCTAGATTTCCATGATCTGGCCCCGAATTTCATCCTCAACATCTCGACATTTATCGTCGTGTGTGAGGCCTTCCTCTGCATCCAGCCCCACTTCGACTTGTGGCTCAAGACCTTCAGTGTCAAGCCGAAGGTTGTGAAGGGCAGCCAAGCGGAGTGCTAACGCGCCATGGTGGGCAGGATGTCCCATGTTACTTGGCTGGAGGGCACTTTCGTGGAAACCATCAAGGGGTGGCAATCGGGGTGGTTCTACATCACCGAGCCGCATGACCCTGATTGGGCGGCGGCCCCCGAATTCAGATCCGGCATCCCTACACGGCTGACCTCCTGGAAAGAGAGTGGCCGGATCTGGGGGATTCGGAGGAGCTGACCGGACTCCAAGCCTGTATCCAGAAGCTGGTGGACAAGAAACTCAAGCTTGTCAATGTAGTCCAGGTCATGCTCATCCGCCGGATTCTCCCGTGCCAATGACGGGGTTTCAACATGTGGGAGTTCGATCCGGCGCAGCACCAGACTTAGAGCGGGCTCTTCGACACTATGTATGAAGATGTCTGGAAGGTGCTGTTCAAGGGCGCCGAGGCTCCCGCATCCGCTACCGAAGATTGCGGATTCAGCTCGCAGCGTCCGGCTGACGAGGTAAGTGATTTTGTCCTTTACGGAACGCTTGTTTTCCATAGTTTGACTCTTTGCAGGATCTAAACTCCCTTTACCTTTGACAGGACTGGCTGGCGAAGGCCGAACAGACCATCTGTCCGGCCCCATTGCCAGAGGACCCAGCGGATGCCCGCCTAACGGGGCTGCTGGCTCCGGCACACCATGTGGTGCCGGAGAAGAAGGCCAAGAAGAAGGCCACGAGTACTCGAAAGAGTTCCCGTTTCCAAGTGTTACTGGATGATGAATCCGAGGCCGACTCCTCCCACCAAGGCGAGGAGGAGAAGAAGAAAGCCTCTCCCCCAGCGGGGGGAGGGAAGAAAAGGAAGGCCTCCCCAACAAGGGAGGCCGAAGGGTCCAAGAAGGGAAAAACTCTTCCCCCGGACTGCTCTGCCAACGCCAGTGACGACGATGAGGACTGGCCGCCAAGGGCCAAGCCCCTGGCGAGATCGTAAGTATCCGGACTCTCGAATAACTTCAAGGTTTTTCCTTTTCGCCACATAATGTCTTTCTAATGCCGCATACAACCCTGCAGTCCGCCCAAGGATGATCTTCCCGCTTCGTCGAGCGGGTCCTTAGGTGCACCGGATATGGATTCTCTTCCGACTGCCTCCACCCCCCGTGACACGGACGATGCCGAGGTGGGATCCCAGGAAGGGACCCACCAGGAGGAGGAGGCCCCGGAGGTGTCGTAGGATAACCTCCCGGACTTTGCACCGGACTCGGCCCCGGAACCCACAGCGGTTCCGGAGTCCGGCGGGCGACCCCTTCGTAGGAAGGGCAAGACCGTGATGCCGGCAGCCTCCGTCCAAACGGAGGCGCCGGATAACTTGCTGGAGGCGCTCAATGGCTCCTCCATTGAAGAGGAGCACCGCACTGTTATGAGTGCGGTGATTCAGAAGGT
Source organism: Triticum dicoccoides (assembly GCF_002162155.2). Lineage (NCBI taxonomy): Eukaryota > Viridiplantae > Streptophyta > Magnoliopsida > Poales > Poaceae > Triticum > Triticum dicoccoides. Next base: position 237,251,862 of record NC_041381.1, on the reverse strand, counting down.
TCAGCTCGCCAAGAGCGGGTTGACCGAAGCCTGCAGCAGACTTCTAACAGGCTTTGAGGTAAGAATTTCGATATATATAAAATGGTACCGCATAGACAGTAGCCCCTGATGCTCGGTTCAGTGTTCAGAAAGAAAAGCCGGACTGAGGATCTAAAAAGATATACACAGGAGTCATAAAAAATATGTCAATATGGGATTGTAGGCGTCGCTGCTAACCTCTGCCGCACTAACTGCGGAGGTCAATACTTTGAAGGAAAGCCTAGAGCGGTCCGAGAACGAGCTCGGCCGTGCCAAGAAGCAGCTCGAGGACAAGGAAGGTGAGTAACACCTTATTAAAATTGTATCTTACAGAAAAGGATTTTGGTTGCAAAAAAAATGACAAGGATAACGTGGGTATTGCAGGGGCCACTAACGAGGTGGCGATCCTGAAGGAGGCGGTGGCCGCGGCCGAACGCAATGCGGCCGCGGAGTGCACCGAGCGAGAGAAGCAGGAGGCGCGGGTGTCGGAGGTACAGCAAGAGCTCCAGGATCTCATGAAAAAACATGAGAGCCTGGAGCGTGACTCGAAGACTCGAGAGTCTGAGCTTGCAATGGCTCTTGAGAGTGCCAAAGCCGCTAAGGCCAAAGCCTACAAGGCCCTCTAGGAGATCGAGGCGGTGAAGAAAATAGCAGCGGGTAAGGCATTTTTCATGCAAAGTAAGCATGTGAGTGTTAATTACCTGTTGCTTACCCGAATTCGGAGCTCTCCAGGAGCGTTCACAGATCTTCCTCGCAGCGTGTCCGATGCTGCCGCATTCTACCGGGCCGAGGAGGGGAGCTCGATGGAGAAGGTCTTCTGGTCTCAGTATGCTGAGGCCGGACATCCGGTGCCCCTTAGCGACTAGCTGAAGCAGCTGGTCGAGCTCCACAAGGCGGCCGAACAGGCCATGAAGGGCCTCATAGTTGGGCTGTGGCCTAAGGAGGCCATGCCTGGGAGCTACTTCGGCCTGGTGCGGCGGCTGGTGGATGCGTGCTCGTGGGTTGAAGTCATCAAGCACTCCGCCTGTATTGAAGGTGCCCGTCGGGCCCTTGCCCGCACAAAGGTGCACTGGGGCAAGATGGATGCCCAGAAACTCGTGACGGACCCGCCACCAGAGGGCAAGGAGCATCGCACGCCCGAGATGTATTATAAGAGTGTGCTGAAGGGCGCCCGCACTATTGCGGGTGAGTGCTCCAAAGATGTAATATTTGAGTAGACTCGCATTTTGTTATCATGTGCGCTGAAAACTTAGTTCATATGCGCTAAGCAACGCTTGTTAATTTAAAATATTACCTTCTGTGCGGCTGTTTATCAAACCTGAGAGATGGCAAGTCGTCGGCTTCAGCCCCCATGCCACGAGTGCTGAGGTGTTCGGGATAAACTTGAGCACTCTTGTTCCCATTTTTGGGTCCATCTAGGGAGGCGCTCAACACAGCGAACAAGGCAACCGGACTTATAATGCTTGAACACTCTCACTTAGCCATAGAATTCTATAATTTTAAATTTCGACGAAGCCCCTAGTCTTCGGAAGGCCGAATTTGGGGCGCTATCCACGCCCGGGCCGGACAAGATCCGGCTCCTTGCTCTAAGCGGCATAAGTCTTTAAGGACTCGCAAAAAACCTCTTGAACAGCGACCGGCTCTCGCCTCATCATGACGGTCAGTTTTAGCTTTCTCCACTGAGGCGTTAACCCAGCTCAACTGGGGCGCAATCGCAGTGGTTCTCCCAGTGCTACCTTAGCCGATACAACGGAACGTAAGGTACCAAAACATGGGAGCCGGGCAAACCCAACTATTGACCCAAGACATGATTCGGAGCCGATGCATATAATGCTATAAGTTCGGGGTGCCGCACTTGTGAAAGTGTTTGGACTTATCACACCATGATGAGGGAAACATAAGCCCCTGGCGTGTTTTAACCTTACCAAAGTGTATGGATGCAACATGTCGTAAATGAACATATGTATAAAAAAAGAAATGCAATTATAAGCAAAAAGGTGATGCATTGTTTTATTCTAGAAGTGCTGCTATGAATGCAGAACGATACAAATAGTGCGATAAGCAAGGGACGGGACTGTTAAACATGTCCCCCTCCAGGGGTAGGCTGCGGAGTGGTGTATAAAACAGATTTAATGCTTGTAATGGAGACCACCTGGATATTCGTTGTAGCCTTTATTCTTCTCTGGCTGTTGCATCGTGAGTTCGGCAGGTTTGCTGCCGGACAGGGCCTCTGACGAATGGAGTCCTGTCGGTTAAAATAAAAAGGGAAAAGAAAATAAAGGAACGACACACTTGAGAGCCCCTGGTGTGGTTGAGCCGCAGTCTGGGTTTGTCGTGGTCATGCCCCTCTCCCCATGCCCATGGTATCTTCAGAGCATAATGGTGTACGCGATATTTTGACGTTTTGTAGGGGCTGGGGTTGGGGCCGCACTGCTACGCGTGCTCAGAATGTGCCAGGTGGTCTTGTTGTAGGTTACTCCGGGCGCGCTTAGCTATGTCCGGCCGCTTAACGGCCGGACTCGAGAATTGCCTTAAGAGGCTGCATTGTACTTCTGCCGCGAGAGCCGCTGTATGTTCCTCCATTCGGAGAGAACGTTCAGTGTTTCCGTTGACCGTGATGACTCCTTGAGGGCCTGGCATCTTGAGCTTGAGGTATGCATAGTGCGGCACCGCGTTGAACTTTGCGAACGCGGTACGTCCAAGCAGAGCATGATAGCCGCTGCAGAACGGAAATATGTCGAAGATTAACTCCTCGCTTTGGAAGTTATCCGGGGATCCGAAGACCACTTCTAGTGTAACTGAGCCTGTACAATTGGCTTCTACACCTGGTATGACGCCTTTAAAGGTCGTCTTGGTAGGTTTGATCCTTGAGGGGTCTATGCCCATTTTGCACACTGTGTCCTGATAAAGCAGGTTCAGGCTGCTGCCGCCGTCCATCAGGACTCTGGTAAGGTGAAATCCATCGACGATTGGGTCTAGAACCAATGCGGCGAATCCGCCATGGCGGATGCTGGTGGGGTGGTCCCTCTGGTCAAAAGTGATCGGGCAGGAGGACCATGGATTGAACTTTGGGGCAACTGGCTCCATCGCGTAGACGTCCCTTAGTGCACGCTTCCGCTCCCTTTTGGGTGTGTGCGTTGCGTAGATCATGTTCACCGTTCGCACCTGTGGGGGGAAACCCTTCTGTCCTCTATTGTTTGGCGGTCGGGTCTCTTCCTCGTCATCTCTGTGCAGCCCCTTGTCATTGTTTTCGGCAATTAACTTGCCTGCCTGCTTGAATACCCAACAGTCCCTGTTGGCGTGGTTGGCTAGTTTTTCGGGGGTGCCGTGTATCTGGCACGAGCGGTCGAGTATTCGGTCCAAATTGGACGGACCCGGAGTAGTTCTTTTGAATGGCTTTTTCCGCTGACCGGGTTTAGAGCCTCTGAATCCGGCATTGACTGCCGTATCCTCACTATTGTCGCCGTTAATGCAGCGTTTGTTTTTGTTACGACGCGACCTGCCATTACGGTCCTTGATATCCGGACTGCCAGAATTTTTGCTGAGGTTGTTGCTGCGTGCTAGCCAGCTGTCCTCACCCATGCAGAAGCGGGTCATGAGTGATGTGAGGGCTGCCATGGATTTCGGGTTTTCCTGTCCCAGGTGCCGGGCAAGCCACTCGTCGTGGATATTATGCTTGAAGGCTGCAAGGGCCTCCGCATCCAGACAGTCGACGATTTGGTTTTTCTTGGTTAAGAACCATGTCCAGAATTGTCTGGCCGATTCGTCTGGCTACTGAATTATGTGGCTTAGGTCATCAGCGTCTGGTGGTCGCACATACGTGCCTTGGAAGTTATCGAGGAATGCGGCTTCCAGGTCTTCCCAACTCCTAATTGACTCTGTTGGCAAGCTGTTAAGCCAATGCCGAGCTGGTCCTTTAAGCTTGAGGGGGAGATATTTGATGGCGTGAAGATCGTCACCGCGGGCCATGTGGATGTGAAGAAGGTAGTCTTCGATCCAAACGGCGGGGTCTGTTGTGCCATCGTAAGATTCGATATTCACGGGTTTAAATCCTTCGGGGATTTGATGATCCATTACTTCATCTGTGAAGCATAGTGGGTGTGCGGCGCCTCTGTACTGGGCGATATCACGACGGAGCTCAAAAGAGCTTTGTCTGTTTTGTTCGGCCTGGCCGGACTTACTGTGTCCGGCGCGACGGTTGTCGTCACGTACCGTGGGGCGCCCACGCGATCCATAGATCGATCTTGATTGTCTTGCCTTATCCTTTGATATATGTCGCAAGTCCGGAGCGTTCCCCTGTGGCCTTGTGCTTTTCGAGCGATGCCGGGGTACGGGTCTAGTGAAGGGCCTAGAGGCCTCTCTGTCGCAATCACGGGGTGGTCGGTCAGCCGTATTATCTCCTGGTGATGCGGGTTCATACGCTTCCTCCTCTAGTCAGGGGAGCAGCTTGCATTTAGGGTAGCTTTTGGAGGGGCGTTCGAGCTCATGCTCTTCGGCCGCGAGGACTTCAGTCCATCTGTCGGCTAGCAGATCTTGATCAGCTCTAAGCTGTTGCTGCTTTTTCTTGAGGCTGTTTGCCGTGGCCATAAGCCTGCGTTTAAAATGCTCTTGTTCGATGGGATTCTCAGGCACGACGAATTCATCGCCGTCGAGGCTTGCCTCGTCTTCGGAGGGAGGCATATAATCCTCTACCTCTTCTTCTGCCGCTCTCTCATGAGGGCTGGCGTCTCCGTCCTCCTGCGCTGGATCTTGCTGGAGTGGGTTGTCTTCGGCACTGTCCGGTGTATTATTATCTCTGGTGCCGGAGTCTTCATTCTTGCTGTGGCGGGATTTAGAGCGGCGCCGCTGACGCCGGCGCTTGGGCTGCTTCTTGGAGGGGTCATCCTCCGCTGTTCCTTCGCCATTCCCATCCTTCGGGATATCCACCATGTATATGTCATATGATGAGGTGGCTTTCCAGTGCCCAGTAGGCGCTGGTTCTTGGTCGTCTCCGGCATCGTCGTCCATACCGTCGATGTCTTCGGAGTCGTAGTCTAGCATGTCGGTTAGATCGTCGACAGCGGCTACCAAGTGGGTGGTGGGTGGGCCTTGAATTTCTTCGTCGTCCGCATCCCAACCGTCCTGACCGCAGTCCGGCCAGGGCTCTCCTGATAACGAGAGATACTTTAGCGAACTCAAGATGTCGCCAAAAGGTGAGTGTTGAAAGATGTCCGCTGCGGTGAACTCCATGATCGGCGCCCAATCGGATTCGATCGGAGGGGGCGCGGGAGGTTCGGAGTCCGGCAAGGAGTCCGGCACCTCGGAGTCACGAGCTTCACGAGGGACAAGGTCATTGTTCGGTTCTATCGCCGTAGAGGTTGCAGCTCCCGAGGCGGTGTCTAGCCATCCGTCCTCGACCTGCGCAGCCGGCTCCGAATTGATGATCGGAGCGGGTTCGAGTGCGGCCTCTAGGTTACTGTCTGGCTGCAGAGCTAAATCATGCTCACTGTGACAGCGCGGCACGCTCGGCTGTGGCTCGAATCCATCAAAGATCAAGTCTCCACGGATGTCGGCCGTGAAGTTCAAACTTCCAAATCTGACCTGACGGCCAGGGGCGTAGCTTTCGATCTGCTCCAGACGGCCAAGCGAATTGGCCCGCAGTGCAAAGCCGCCGAATACGAAGATCTGTCCGGGGAGAAAGGTCTCACCCTGGACTACGTCGTTGATGATGGTCGAAGAAGCCATCAAGCCTATCGGTGACGACACAGAGGAACTCTCAATGAAAGCACCAATGTCGGTGTCAAAACCGGCGGATCTCGGGTAGGGGGTCCCGAACTGTGCGTCTAGGCGGATGGTAACAAGAGACAAGGGACACGATGTTTTACCCAGGTTTGGGCCCTCTTGATGGAGGTAAAACCCTATGTCCTGCTTGATTAATATTGATGATGTGTGTTACAAGAGTAGATCTACCATGAGATCAAGGAGGCTAAACCCTAGAAGCTAGCCTATGGTATGATTGTTGTTCGTCCTATGGACTAAAGCCATCCGGTTTATATAGACACCGGAGAGGGATAGGGTTACACAGAGTCGGTTACAATGGTAGGAGATCTACATATCCGTATCGGCAAGCTTGCCTTCCACGCCAAGGAAAGTCCCATCCGGACACGGGACGAAGTCTTCAATCTTGTATCTTCATAGTCTTGGAGTCCGGCCGATGACGATAGTTCGGCTATCCGGACACCCCCTAGTCCAGGACTCCCTCAATGACCCTTAGGGCTGCAGTCCCCAAGGGAGGGTTATAGGTTGTTAGGCAAATGGAAAAATCAATGTTGGGCCTTGCTGGAGGAGTTTTATTCAAAGTGAACTGTCATGGGGTTCCCATACACCCGGCCGCATAAGGAACGCAAAATCAAGGAACATAACACCGGGTATGACGGAAACTAGGGCGGGAAGAGTGGAACAAAACACCGGGCATAAGGCCGAGACTTCCACCCTTTACCAAGTATATAGATGCATTAATTAAATAAGAGATATTGTGATATCCCAAAATGATCTTGTTCCAACATGGAGAAATATTCAACTCCACCTGCAACTAACAACGCTATAAGAGGGGCTGCGCAAAAGTGGTAACTTAGCCAAACAACGGTTTGCTAGGAAGGTGGGTTAGAGGCTTGACATGGCAAAATGGGAGGCATGGTAAACAAGTGGTAGGTAACGCAGCATAGCGATAGAACGAAGCAACTCGCAAGCAAAGATAGAAGTGAAATCGAGGGTAGTGGTCATCTTGCCTGATATCCCGCAAGGAAGAAGAACGATTTCATGAAGTAGACGAACCAACATAGTCGAACGGATCCTCACAATCGCAACGTTACCAGAACTATCAAGGATAAGCGCAACCGGAAAGAAGCAAACAACATGGTAAACACACAAGCATTAACATGGCATGATGCACAATCAAGTATGATGCATGTCCGGTTTAATGAGGCATGGCATGGCAAAGTGCAACAAACAATACTACAATTTAAGTGGAGCTCAATATGCAATGAGTTGCATATTGCCGAAACACCATTTTCGAGTTATTTAGCTAGCTCTCGTTTAGGAACACAACAATATTAAATGTAGTTAAACATGGCAAGGGGTGAAGCATAATTAATCTAACTATTTAGGCAAGTTTATATGAGGCCGAAAACAACAAACAACAATTCCGGAAAATCCTCATATGCATATTTTGGAATTGGTACTATTCTGCCTATTACATAGTCTTAGAGTTGTTAAACATGCAAAGTAAGTGCACCAAGTTAAACTAGGCATTTTTCCACCCCATTTACATATAAAGTTTATTAAATTGGAGCTATGGTTATTTAGTTATGAAATAAATCATGTTAGCATGGCATTTAAGCAAATTAAATGCAAACATCATTTTAAACATTTTTAACATGGATGAAAGTGGCATGTTATGAAACTAGAGTAAATTCTAAGCACTTTTCGTATTTGAAGTTTTAACATATGATGCATGGTTTGTGAGTTATTATATGCATGAACATGGAGGGGTTTGCTACAAAACTGTAATACACTGGATAATGTTAAATTTGCAGCAGTAAAGAAAACACATGCGGGCTGAATTAGAGCACAGCTGGGCCAACGGAGATGGACTGGGTGGTGGCTCACATGGGGCCTGTTGGAGGCTGGGCCTTGGGGAAGCGGGCCGACAGCAGGAGCCGCGCTGGGCCGCGGGGCGCACGACCCAACTGGCGACGAGGCAAGTCAACGCAGGCGCTCTCCTGGCTCACTCGATCTGGAGCAGGGGAAGCACTAAAGCGGGTGCAGGCGACGCTGGAAGCAGAGGAGCGAGGCGACTACGAGGGCGACGCGACCGTGATGCAGAGGAGGCGGTCTGGGTGGTCTCCGGAGGGGAGGCGCGGCAACATGGACGACGACGCGTGGGCGAGCTCGTGCTCGAGCGCCTGACGAGTGAACAAGGCGGATCGGGCGCGTCTTGTCCTCCTACTCGAAGTAGAGGAGGACGAGGGACTTGGCGGGGCGACGGCTTGGCGTCGGACTCCAGCGACGGCGAGGGTCCGGCGGGACGGCCGGGACGAAGCGGATGGGCGGATTCGGGCTTGGGACGGCCGGTCCGTGCCGGATCGAAGTAGGTGCGGCGGCACAGGAGAGCTCGAGCGGCTCCCTGGTACAGAGAAGAGAGAGAGGAAACGAGAGAAGAGGGGGAGCACGGGAAGGAGGAAGGGCAGGGAGGAGGCCGTTGACCTGCGGGACGGGGGAATCCGATGCGGGAATGACGGGGATGGCTGCCGGCGGCTCGACGTGGAGGCGACCCGAGGTCGCAGGTGACCAGGGCAGCGCGGCTCATCTCCATGGACAGACGACCATGGTTGCTCTCCTGTCCAGAACAAGAGAGAGAAATGAGTCTGAGGGGATCGGAGGAAGGAGAGAAGGGAGCCAGGGCGGCGCTCATCTGAGACGGTGAGGATCGAGCAGGGGCTGGTCTCGGGAGGAGCTCGTCTCCCTGGTCGACGAGGAGAGCGAAGACGAGTTGGATTGAGGGGAGGCCTCGGGTGGAGTCTGGTTGGTGGGATTGGATCGGGGGGAATGAGGGGATCCCGAGGAAGAAAGGTAGGTGGGTGGCGGCGGTGGATGAGATGGATGGGACAAGGGGAGAAAATTTAGGGTTATCCACAAATGGACTAGGGGTAGGCTATATATATAAGGAAGAGGGGAGTTAGATCATCCGATCGAAATCAGACGGTCGAGATAAAATAGGCTTAGGAAGTCCAAATAAGAAACCGAAGATATTTAGGGGATGTTTGGGGATGAACCGAATGCAACGGTGATGACTGAGCGGTTGGGTTCGGTTAAGTTTTGGACACGCGCGAGGGTTCTGAGAGAGGTCGACAAAGACAAAGAGGCCTGACAGAATGTCATCAGAGACAAAGGGAGAAACGACAACCATGAACGGCTACAAGTTTTATGAAAACATGCGGATGCAATGCGCATGATGCTATGAGATGAGATGCATGACATGAACAAAATGCAAAACAAAAGACAAAAACCCGACCACGAAAGAAATAACATATCACATAGCCGGAAATGGCAAGAGTTGGAGCTTCAATTATGGAAAGTTACATCCGGGGCATTACAGCAGCCCGCGCGACATGGGGATGCGCGCTATGGCCTCTCGCCCTCCTCGGCGGCACTTCTCCTTGATGGATGCGCTCCCGGAGTTCATGGTGTGGTCGGAGAGACCCGCCGGCACCTTGTTCCGGCTCCCGTGCTTCTTCACCGGTGAGCTGCATACCTCGGGACTCGACGGCCTCTAGCTACAGGCTGACGGCTGCTGCAGCAGGACCTCGTGGGTCGGGATCGAGGTCACCGGTGCGGGCAGCGTGGTCCCGACCTGCGGCTGGCTGGCGTTTGCCCACACACGAGGCCTGAGAGTGAGGCGCACTCTCCACTTCAAGTACGATGGCCTTTCAATCCTCTTCGTGAGGGTGTTCCGAAAAGACGGCCACTGAGTGGGGTGCTCCCCAGAAGACGGCAGTGACGATGATGATCTTGGCCTTGACGTCGGCCGCACCAGTGACGAGGGTGAGCTTGGCCTTGATGACGTCCACGTCTCCTCCCACGGCGGCAGCTCTTCCTCGGCGGAGAGCTCAAGCAGCAGCGGCTACGACCAACCTCTGCGCCGGCGAGCTCGCATCAAGGAAGGCGGCGGATCATCTCGCCGCCACACCCCGGTGAAGCAGGAGGAAGGCCCGGTCTAAGCTCGGGGCCACCGAACTTGGCCTCAGGACCCGCTGCGGCCTTGTGGGCCGCTTTTGTTTAACCTTTCCTTCCTTCTGCAATTTGAAAAATAAAGTAGGGTGTGTAATGAACTATGGCAGTTATGCCATTTATGCTGTGCTTATTATCTTAATGCTGTGTCGTGATGTTTGTATTCTGGGTAGGCAAGGGTAGGGTAACTTAGCTTGACATGTTTGTGGCAGCTTCCCAACTTGCGGGGGCGCGACCCTTGACGCCTGGCGGAGCCCTCTTTCCTGATAACTCGGGGGCCACCAGTCTCAGGAGGTGCTAGAGGCCTCGGGAGACGCCGTAGAGCTGCTGCATAGCTGTTTAAAGGAAAAGAAACCTTAACAGGCACCTCATTCTTCCTTGCGCGAGCCCCCTGCCATAGGTTTAGCTGTGGCTTAATGCACCATGTCGTGCTGCCCGAGGGGCACGGACATGAGAGGGCGCTGATGCTCACGAGCTTGATCAAGGGCTCCTCACGAGGACTAGAAAGCCGAAGCACTGGGGCAACGAGGTTTGGCGAGGTGTGCTTGTGCGAGGGTGCACCCTTGCGCACACACCTGCCTAGCCCCCATGCGCGGGGCGCGCTAGGAAGAGCGAAGGGAAACTGCCTCCCTTTCCTGGCCCAGGCCAAGAATGAGCGAAACGAGAGGAGAGAATATCCAACTTGGCGAACCAAAACACGAAACTCCAAATTCCATTAAAGATTGCGAAACAACTTCAGAAAGCAAGCAAATGAATAGCCACGTCCGATACCTAGTCTAGTCTTCTCACCAGCGTGGACCTAAGTGCTGCCACTAGGACGTGGGAGGGAGCCCCCGTGAGGCCCCAGGGCGGCACTCAGGAGACTCTTGGGCGTGTACAGCCCCACTGATTATTACGTGAGAGAGTCACGAGCAGAGAGCTTCACGGGCCGGGGCCTTGCTTCATGGGTAGAACTTCTGGAGGTGCTGGATGTTCCAGGCATTCTGGATGGGGATCCCATCCCTGTGTCTCCAAACGCGTGGCGCCGGGCCTGGAGACACGGGCAATCCTAAACGGGCCCTCCCACATGGGAGAGAGCTTGTGCAGCCCTTCCCTAGAGAGCACCCACCTCAGGACGAGATGACCCACCTCGAGCGTCCTGGGGTGGACGTTGTGGCAGTGGTACCACCGCAGCGCCTGCTGGTACCTTGCCCGTCGGAGCGGGGCTTGACGGCAGCATTCCTCCCCCAGCACGAGATCCATCCCCCACGTGGCATCTTGGCATGCCTCGTCAAACGCCAGGACCCGCGTGGAGCGATGCTTGACCTCGTGTGGAAGAACCGCTTCAGCTCCATAGACGAGGAAGAACGGTGTCTCGCCCGTCAGCTTGGTCGCGGTGGTGCGGATGGACCACAACACGGGCTGGAGCTCGTCGAGCCAGCCCCTGCCGCAGGCCTCGAGCTTCTTCTTGAAGGTCCTTGCCTTTAGGCCTCTCAAGACTTCTGCATTGGCACGCTCGGCCTGGCCGTTGCTACTGGGGTGTGCCACCGAGGCATAGCATATTTGCGTTCCAAGGTTAGCATAGTATTTTTTGAAAAGGTTGCTAGTGAACTGAGAGCCATTGTTGGTGATGATGCGATTAAGAACCCCAAACCGGCTCACAAGGCACTTGATGAACTTGACGGCTGACCCGGCTGGGATGGTTCAGATAGCCTCTACCTCCGCTCACTTGGTGAACTTATTGATGGAGACGTAGAGTTAGCGGTAGCCTCCTGGCGCTCGGGGAAATGGCCCCAAGATGTCCAGCCCCCAGACCGCGAACATCAACGTAAGCGGGATGGTATGAAGGCCTTGTGTGGGCTAGTGGATCTACTTGGCGTGCAACTAGCAGGCTTCACAGGAGTGCACTGGTTCTGTGGCGTCGCTAAGTGCTGTGGGCGAATAGAACCCACTATAGAATGCCTTGCCCAGGAGGGTGCGTGATGAAGAGTGGTGTCCACAGTCCCCACCATGTATGTCAGCCAGGAGCTCGAGCCCCTGCTCCCTCGAGATGCATCGCAAAGAAACATCATTGGGCCTTTTGCGGTACAACTCACCTTCCTAGATGCAGTACGCGGTGGCCTGGCGAGCCACGCGCCTGGCATCCTCTTCCTTCTCCGTCAATGTCCCCTGAAGCAGGTACATCTTGAGCTCCTCGGTCCAGAACCCCTCCTGAATCACGAGCGCGAGGAGCAAGCGGACCCCTGAAGTTGGGCCGCAGGCCGAGGCGCCTGCTGTTGGGGCTCGGGGCAGGTCCTCCTGAGGTGGTGCTGGTGCCGCGGCGGGGGGAGCCGCCGATGGCTTGAAGAGTCATTCCTTAAACACTCCTAGCTCCTGAGGTAGCCTCCGAGATGCCCTCTTGGCGATGTCGTCCGCCTCCTTGTTCGTACCTCGTGGAACATGTTGTAACTCCAAGCCCAAGAACCCTTTCCCCATTCTGCGTACTTCTTCCAGATATGCTTCCATGTGCTTATCCTTGGGGATGTACTCTTTGTTGGAGAAGTTGATGAGGAGCTGGGAATCGCCCTTGATGGTGAGACGCTTCACTCCCAGCACTGCCGCGGCTCTGAGGCCGGCGAGTAAGCCTTCGTATTCTGCAACGTTGTTGGAGACCTTTTCACCCTGCTATAAACAGAGTTGTACAACATAGTAGAGCTTGTCCTTGGCGGGTGAGATGAGGACGGCTCCAGCCCCCACGCCCTGTCGTGCGGACGCACCGTCGAAGTACATGATCCACCTATCTGGCGCCTCGTCTCCAGGCAAGAGGGAGCGATCCTCGCATATCGCACGGTTAGGGACGTCGGTCCACTCTACCATGAAATCTGATACGTCTCCGACGTATCTATAATTTATGATGCATTCATGCTATTTTATTATCTGTTTTGAATGATTACGGGCTTTATTATACACTTTTATATTACTTTTAGGACTAACCTATTAACCGGAGGCCTAGCCCATATTGCTGTTTTATTGCCTATTTTAGTGTTTCGAAGAAAAGGAATATCAAACGGAGTCCAAATGGAATGAAACCTTCGGGAGCGTGATTTTTGGAATGAACATGATCCGGGAGACTTGGAGTACAAGCCAGGGAAGCTTCGAGCAGGCCAGGAGATAGGAGGGCACGCACACCCCTTGGGTGCGCCCCCTGTCTCGTGGGCCCCTCGAGGCTCCCTCGACCGACTTCTTTTGCCAATATATTCCCGTATACCCTAAAAACATCGAAGGACAATATAGATCGGGAGTTCCGCCACCGCAAGCCTCTGTAGCCACCAAAAACCTCTTGGGAGTCTGTTCCGGCACCTTGCCGGAGGGGGGATCCCTCACCGGTGGCCATCTTCATCATCCTGGCGCTCTCCATGATGAGGAGGGATTAGTTCACCCTCGGGGCTGAGGGTATGTACCAGTACCTATGTGTTTGATCTCTCTCTCTCTCTCGTGTTCTCTCTATGGCACGATCTTGATGTATCGCGAGCTTTGCTATTATAGTTGGATCTTATGATGTTTCTCCCCCTCTACTCTCTTGTAATGCATTGAGTTTTCCCTTTGAAGTTATCTTGTCGGATTGAGTCTTTAAGGATTTGAGAACACTTTATTTATGTCTTTCCGTGTTTATCTGTGGTGACAATGGGATATCACGTGATCCACTTGATGTATGTTTTGGTGATCAACTTGCGGGTTCCGCCCATGAACCTATGCATAAGCGTTGGCACACGTTTTCATCTTGACTCTCCGGTAGAAACTTTGGGGCACTCTTTGAAGTACTTTGTGTTGGTTGGATAGATGAATCTGAGATTGTGTGATGCATATCGTATAATCATGCCCACGGATACTTGAGGTGACAATGCAGTATCTAGGTGACATAAGGGTTTTGGTTGATTTGTGTCTTAAGGTGTTATTCTAGTATGAACTCTATGATAGATTGAATGGAAAGAATAGCTTCATGTTATTTCACTACGGACTCTTGAATAGATCGAGCAGAAAGGATAACTTTGAGGTGGTTTCGTACCATACCATAATCTCTTCGTTTGTTCTTGGCTATTAGTGGCTTTGGAGTGACTCTTTGTTGCATGTTGAGGGATAGTTATATGATCCAAATATCTTATTATTGTTGAGAGAACTTGCACTAGTGAAAGTATGAACCCTAGGCCTTGTTTCCTACCATTGCAATACCGTTTACGCTCACTTTTATCATTAGTTACCTTGTTGTTTTTATATTTTCAGATTACAAAAAGAAGAACCTATATCTACCATCCATATTGCACTTGTATCACCATCTCTTCGCCGAACTAGTGCAGCTATACAATTTACCATTGTATTGGGTGTGTTGCGGACACAAGAGGCTCTTTGTTATTTGGTTGCAGGGTTACTTGAGAGAAACCATCTTCATCCTACGCCTCCCACGGATTGATAAATCTTAGGTCATCCACTTGAGGGAAATTTGCTACTGTCCTACAAACCTGTGCACTTGCAGGCTCAACAACGTCTACAAGAAGAAGGTTGTGTAGTAGACATCAAGCTCTTTTCTGGCACCGTTGCCGGGGAGGCTAGGTAAGCGGCACTCACACCCCGTCAACTAAGCTCTTTTCTGGCGCTGTTGCCAGGGCGGTGAATGCTTGAAGGTATATCTTTAGATCTTGCAATCAAATCTTTTTGTTTCTTGTTTTATCACTAGTTTAATCTATAAAACAAAACTACAAAAAATGGAGTTGAGTTTGTCTCATATGCTTCATCTTTTTAATATCTTTCGTGAGTATGATGAAAAGGAAAATTGTGCTCAAGTGCTAGAAGAAGAATGCATTAAAATGCTTGGTACTAAATCTTTGAATGATGAGCATGATTGCAATGTTGTTAGTATGAATTCCTTGAATATCCATGATGCTAATGATATGCAAAGCCACAAGCTTGGGGAAGCTATGTTTGATGAAGATGGTATGTTTATTCCCCCAAGTTTTGATGAGAATATTTATTATGATGAAAGCATGCCTCCTATTTATGATGATTATGTTGATGAAAGTGGGTTTGGACGAGTGTCAACTGTAGGAAGTAATGATCCCACTATTTTGGAGGATGTTGAATCTTATTGTGATGAACATGAAAGTGGATTTGGAAGAGTGTCAACTTTATTTAGTGATGATTCCACTATTTCGGAAGAGGTTCCAATTGATTATGAGAACAATGTTGCTATCTATGATGATTATTGTGATGACTTGTATGCTATTAGGAATAATGATAACCATGAAACTTGTCATCATGATTTTAGTTTTCAATTGGATTATGCCTCACATGATAATTATTTTGTTGAGTTTGCCCCCACTACTATTCATGAGAAGAAATTTGCTTATGTGGAGAGTAGTAAATTTTCTATGCTTGTAGATCATGAAAAGAATGCTTTAGGTGCTGGTTATATTGTTGAATTCATTCATGATGCTACTGAAAATTATTATGAGGGAGGAACATATGCTTGTAGGAATTGCACTAATATCAAGTTTCCTCTCTATGTGTTGAAATTTTTGAAGCTATGCTTGTTTTACCTTCCTATGCTAGTTGATTATTGTTCCAATAAGTTGTCTGCTCACAAAATCCCTATGCGTAGGAAGTGGGTTAGACTTAAATGTGCTAGTCATATGCTTCATGATGCTCCCGTTATGT
Organism: Triticum dicoccoides; assembly: GCF_002162155.2. Lineage (NCBI taxonomy): Eukaryota > Viridiplantae > Streptophyta > Magnoliopsida > Poales > Poaceae > Triticum > Triticum dicoccoides. The sequence goes on along the minus strand of NC_041381.1, from coordinate 237,236,409 downwards.
TTCAATTCTTATCTTTTATGTGAGCATCATTGTCATCATCATGCCTAGCTAGAAAGGCATTAAAGAAAAGCGCTTGTTGGGAGACAACCCAATATTTATTCTTACTGTTTTTGTGTGTCCACATGATTATTCTACTTTAGTAATCATGTTTTATAGCTTTTGTTTCAATAAAGTGCCAAGTAAGACCTTTAGGATAGCTTACGGTGATAGTTGTGTTGATCCCGCTGAAAATCAGAAACTTTTGCACCCAGTAAATTAGTTTTGATAATTAACAGAAACGTGATTTTGTTCTGATTATTTTTGCTCTGGATTGGTACACAAATTTCTTAGTAAGTTCTAATTTGGTAGGAGTTTTGGAGTTCCAGAAGTATACGTTTGATACAGATTACTACAGACTGTTCTATTTTTGACAGATTCTGTTTTCTATGTGTTGTTTGCTTATTTTGATGAATCTATGAGTAGTATCGGAGGGTATGAACCATAGAGAAGTTCGAATACAGTAGGTATAACACCAATATGAATTTAGAATGAGTTCATTACAGTACCTAAGTGGTGGTTTTATTTTCTTATACTAACGGAGCTTACGAGTTTTCTTTTGAGTTTTGTGTTGTGAAGTTTTCAAGTTTTGGGTAAAGATTGGATGGACTATGGAATAATGAGTGGCAAGAGCCTAAGCTTGGGGATGCCCAAGGAACCCCAAGGTAATATTCAAGGACAACCAAGAGCCTAAGCTTGGGGATGCCCCGGAAGGCATCCCCTATTTCGTCTTCGTTCATCGGTAACTTTACTTGGAGCTATTTTTTTATTCACCACATCATATGTGTTTTGCTTGGAGTGTCATTTTCTATTGTTACTATTTGCTTTCTGTTATTTAGAATAATGTTTTGCATCTATATTTTCAATAAAAATGTCAAGGATAGCCTTTACCATTCTTATTTTGCTAGTATACATGTTGCTGTTTGAAAACAGAAAGTTTACCGCTGTTGCAAAAATTCCCTAGAAAAGTCAGAGGATGATATCATGTTGAAACTTTTTGCATAATAAATCTTCTACAGCGTAATATTTTTCTCATAATTTTTGTAGTTAGGGAAGTATGATGAATCTTGCATTCTTTACAGACTATACTGTTTTGGCAGATTGCTGTTATGTTTCCATTGTTTGCATATGTTTGCTTGTTTAATGATTCTATTTGAGGATAGGAGTATTAAATATGCAGAGTTTAGTATGCAATGTTGAATAATAATCTTAATGATTTGTTACAGTAGAAAATGATAAGGTTTTGCATTGGTTTATACTAACCTATCTCACGAGTTCTTGTTGAGTTTGTTGTGGATGAAGCTTTTGATAAAAAGAAGAGAAACCATGATATGAGAGGAATTAAGGAGACATAAAAGCTCAAGCTTCGGGATGCCCAAGGCACCCTAAGATAATATTTCAAGAAGTCTCAGGCATCTAAGCTTGGGGATGCCCTGGTAGGCATCCCACCTTTCTTCTTCAACAACTATCGGTTAGTATCGGTTGAACCTAAGTTTTTGCTTCTTCACATGAGTTGTGTTATCCTTGCAATGTCATTTTGTTTTGCTTTGCTTGTTGTTTGAATAAAATAGCAAGATATGAAATTCTTAAATGAGAGAGAGTCTTCACATAGTTACATAATTATTTAGCTACTCGTTGATCTTCACTTATATCTCGTTGGAGTAGTTTGTCATTTACTCGTGTGCTTCACTCATATCCTATGAGTAAATGGTTGAGTGAGTTGATTGTCATAAATCTGAAATTATATATGTTTCATTTGCTTATCCCATGGGGAGTAATGACTTCACATCTAAGAAGTAGAGGTTGTAAATTTATTGAAGGTTAGCCAGCATTGTATTGGTCATTTGAACAATTCATGAAAGAATATTGAAGGAAGAGAAATTTCACATATAAATATACTATCTTGGACATCTTTTATGATTGTGAGCACTCATTAAGTATGACATGCTAAAGAGTTGATGTTCGACAAGGAGGACAATGTAATGGGTTATGTTTTCTCACATCTCAGTTAAAGTATATTGTCATGGATCATTCAAACATGTTGAGCTTGCCTTTCCCCCTGATGCTAGCCAAGTTCCTTGCACCAAGTAGAGATACTACTTGTTCTTCCAAATATCCTTAAACCCAGTTTTGCCATGAGAGTCCACTATACCTACCTATGGATTGAGTAAGATCCTTCAAGTAAGTTGTCATCGGTGCAAACAATAAAAAATGCTCTCTAAATATGCATGATCTATTAGTGTGAAGAAAATAAGATTTATACGATCTTGTTATGGAAGCAATAAAAGCGACAGACTGCATAATAAAGGTCCATATACAAGTGGCAATATAAAGTGACGTTCTTTTGCATTAAGATTTTGTGCATCCAACCATAAAAGTGCATGACAACCTCTGTTCCCTCTTGGAAGGGCCTATCTTTTACTTTATGTCTTTTACTTTATGCAAGAGTCAAGGTGATCTTCACCTTTCCCTTTTTCATCTTATCCTTTGGCAAGCACCTCGTGTTGGAAAGATCCTGATAAATATATCCAATTGGATGTAAGTTAGCATGAACTATTATTGTTGACATCACCCAAACGTGAATACGATGGGAGGCAACACTATAAGCTCCTATCTTTCTCAGTGTCCTATTAAAACTCCATAACCATAAGTATTGCGTGAGTGTTAGCAATTGTAGAAGACTATATGATAGTTGAGTATGTGGTGTTTGCTAAATCAAAGCTCTGACATAGACCCTTCCTGAAAATAAGATGAATTGTAATTGTTTGATGACTGAGAATGAAGTTAGCTAGTTTTCAAGAAAGTTTATGATCTATACTTTAACATGTGAAAAGCTTGTTACTTGATCTTTAGAAGTTTTATGAGATGAACTACTGTTATGACATATAATCATGCTAGAAAAGCTGATTGAAATTATCATTGATCAAACTTGTGCACCTTCTAGCATTCACACTTCATAAATTCTTTCTTTTATCATTTACCTACTCGAGGACGAGCGGGAATTAAGCTTGGGGATGCTGATACGTCTCCAACGTATCTATAATTTATGAAGCATTCATGCTATTTTATTATCTATTTTGAATGATTACGAGCTTTATTATACACTTCTATATTACTTTTGGGACTAACCTATTAACCGGAGGCCCAGCCCATATTGCTGTTTTATTGGCTATTTCAGTGTTTCGAAGAAAAGGAATATCAAACGGAGTCCAAATGGAATGAAACCTTCAGGAGCGTGATTTTTGGAACGAACATGATCCAGGAGACTTGGCGTACAAGCCAGGGAAGCCTCGAGGAGGCCAGGAGATAGGAGGGCGCGCCCACCCCCCTGGGAGTGCGCCCTATCTCGTGGGCCCCTCGAGGCTCCCCCGACCGACTTCTTTCAGCTATATATTCCCATATACCCTTAAAACATCGGAGGACAAGATAGATCGGGACTTCCGCCGTCGCAAGCCTTTGTAGCCACCAAAAACCTCTCGGGAGCCCGTTCCGGCACCCTGCCGGAGGGGGATCCCTGACCGGTGGCCATCTTCATCATCCCGGCGCTCTCCATGACGAGGAGGGAGTAGTTCACCCTCGGGGCTGAGGGTATGTACCAGTAGCACTGTATTTGATCTCTCTCTCTCGTGTTCTATCTATGGCATGATCTTGATGTATCGCGTGCTTTGCTATTATAGTTGGATCTTATGATGTTTCTCCCCCTCTACTCTCTTGTAATGGATTGAGTTTTCCCTTTGAAGCTATCTTGTCGGATTGAGTCTTTAAGGATTTGAGAACACTTGATGTATGTCTTGCTGTGTTTATCTGTGGTGACAATGGGATATCACGTGATCCACTTGATGTATGTTTTGGTGATCAACTTGCAGGTTCCGCCCATGAACCTATGCATAAGGGTTGGCACACATTTTCGTCTTGACTCTCCGGTAGAAACTTTGGGGCACTCTTTAAAGTACTTTGTGTTGGTTGGATAGATGAATCTGAGATTGTGTGATGCATATCATATAATCATGCCCACGGATACTTGAGGTGACAATGGACTATCTAGGTGACATAAGGGTTTTGGTTGATTTGTGTCTTAAGGTGTTATTCTAGTATGAACTCTATGATATATTGAATGGAAAGAATAGCTTCGTGTTATTTTACTACGGACTCTTGAATAGATCGAGCAGAAAGGATAACTTTGAGGTGGTTTCATACCCTACCATAATCTCTTCGTTTGTTCTCCGCCATTAGTGGATTTGGAGTGACTCTTTGTTGCATGTTGAGGGATAGTTATATGATCCAAGTATGTTATTATTGTTGAGAGAACTTGCACTAGTGAAAGTATGAACCCTAGGCCTTGTTTCCTACCATTGCAATACCGTTTACACTCACTTTTATCATTAGTTACCTTGTTGTTTTTATATTTTTAGATTACAAAAACCTATATCTACTATCCATATTGCACTTGTATCACCATCTCTTCGCTGAACTAGTGCACCTATACATTTTACCATTGTATTGGGTGTGTTGGGGACACAAGAGACTCTTTGTTATTTGGTTGCAGGGTTGCTTGAGAGAGACCATCTTCATCCTACGCCTCCCACAGATTGATAAACCTTAGGTCATCCACTTGAGGGAAATTTGCTACTGCCCTACAAACCTGTGCACTTGCAGGCTCAACGACATCTACAAGAAGAAGGTTGTGTAGTAGACATCAAAATCTGCGAGGGTCACGCCCTTGATAACCCTGGTGGTGCTGAACTCGAGCTGGAACGCCTGAAGCTCGATGTTCCACTCTACGACCCTCCCGGCGGCGTTAGGGCTCCGTAGTACCCTCTCCAGTTGGTAGGCAGAAACAACCTTGATGGGGTGACCCTGGAAGTAGTGGTGCAGCTTTTGGGAGGCAACGACGAGCGCGAGCAAAAGCTTTTGGGGAATGGGGTAGCACGCTCGCGCCTCCTGTAGCACCGTGCTGACGAAGTAGACTGGATGCTCGATTAAGGAGGAGGTATTGGTGAGGTCTTTTGTCTCTTGAGGATGCTTACCTTCAGGGGTATCATCACCTGCCGCATCAGCCGCGGCCTCGTGAGCCTTGGCCTCAGGAGCCCCATCGGCTGAAGGGTCGGCTTGGGCCTCAGGAGGGACATTGGCTGTCGGGTCAGCTAAAGCCTCAGTAGCGCCATCCTGAGGCTGCTGTGCCTTGCTTGGTGACGAGGCGCCCTGCTGAGGTCCTCGATCGGGCGCTCTTCCCTTAGCGCCACCAGAGCGGCACTGGCAGAGTGAGGGGTGGCAGCAAAATAGAGCACCAAGGGGTTGAGAGGGCACAACGCCACCATCACCGGCGGGCTGGTTAGGTATCTCTTGAGGTCTTGGAAGGCCGCGTCAGCTTCAAGAGTCCACTCAAACGACCCTTTCCTCTTCATCAGCTTGAAGAACGGGAGGGCACATTTCCCCAACTTGGAGATGAAGCTCCCCAGCGAGGTCACGCAGCCCGCCAGCTTCTTCATCTCCTTGAGTGTCTGTGGAGGGCTCATGTATTCTATGGCCTTGACTTTCTCTGGGTTGGCCTCGATTCCTTTTTGCGACACTTGGAAACCCAGCAGCTTGCTAGAGGGGACTCCGAACACACACTTCTTGGGATTGAGCCGCAAGTCCATCTTGCGCCGGCTGGCAAACCTTTCCTTCAGGTCTTCGATCAGGGTCTTCGCCTCCCGAGACTTCACCACTATGTCATCAACGTAAGCCTCAACATTCCTCCCGAGCTGTTGGCCCAGGACAATGTGTATTAGCCGCTGCAAGGTAGCCCCAACATTACGCAGTCCGAAAGGCATGCAGGTGTAGCAGTACACCCCACAGGGGGTCAGGAACACTGTCTTCTCCACATCTTGCACAGCCATCTTGATCTGGTCGTAGCGCGAAAAGGCGTCCAAAAAGCACAGTAGGTCACACTCAGTAGTGGAGTCGACGATCTGGTGGATGTGCAGGAGCGGGAAGGGATCCTGAGGGCAAGCCTTGTTGAGGTTGGTGAAGTCAACACACAAGCGCTCCTTCCCCCCTTTCTTGGGGACGATAACTGGATTCGCCAGCCACTCCGGGTACCATACTTCCCGGATGACACCAGCATCCTGCAGCTTGCTGGTTTCTTGGATGATGAACGCCTGCTTCTCGATGGACTGTCGTCGGGCCTTCTGCTTCACTGGGCGCACATTTGGGCACACCCTCAGGTGGTGCTCGATTATTCCCCTTGGGATCCCGACTAGGTCCTTGGGCTCCCATGTGAACACTTCCTTGTTGGCGCGCAAGAAGCTGGCCAACGCTCTTTCTTGGTTCGGGGGGAAGCCAACTCCTATCATGAAGGTGGCGCCTGACGCCACATCCTCATCAACTGGCACTTGCTTCGTCTCGGCTCGGTCTTGGGAAAATAACTGCTACTTCTTGGCTGGCGCTAGCCCCGAAGCCTCAGAGCCCCCTTTCTTGCTTGATTGCACGGACAATGCGGTCTTGAAGGCGAGCTTAAGGGCCCGCAGCGCGTCCTTGGTGTCCTCTGCTACCATGAGGACACCGTTGCTACCTGGCATCTTCATGAGGTTGTAGGCTGGATGAGTTGCTGCCATGAACTTGGCCAGGGCTGAGTACCCAAGGATGGCATTGTATGGTAGGTCGATCCGAGCGATATCGAAGTCGATGAGCTTGGTGCGGTAGTTGTCGCAGGTCCCGAAAGTGATGGGATAGCGGATTTTCCCCAGGGGGCTGGTAGAACCGTTGCCGACCCTGGAGAAAGGCTTGGTGGGGCGGAGTCGGCCATGGGGCACGTGAAGCAAGCTGAATGCCTCCACGGAGAGCATGTTTGGGCCGGCTCCGCTGTCGATGAGGGTCTTGGTGACCGCCACATTGTAGATGGTGGGGGTGCAGAGCATCGGGAGCATGCCTGCTCCCGCCGTGGTAGCGGGGTGGTCTTCTGGGCCGAAGGTGAGGTCAGCCTTGGGTGCAGCCTAGCCCAGGGGAGCCCCCGGTTGCACCTGGGCAGCACCCACCTGGTGGTAGAACTGCTTGATGTGTCGGTCGGAGGGTGGCGCCTGCGAGCCACCCAAGAGAGCTGCGATGGCAGGAGGCACTGGTGCCACGTAGTGCGTGATGAAGAGGCCACGCAGCTCCTCCCAGGAGGACACGGAAGCCTCTGGCAAGCTAAGCACCCAGGCGGGTGGTACACCCACGAGGGCCATGGGGATCCAGTTGGCCATCACCTTGTTGTCCCGCCGGCTGCCCAAACTGTCTCCTCGTATGCCTAGAGGAAGCCAGCCGGATCCCCTGCACCATCGTAACGGGACGGCATCTCTGGCCTGAACTTGGGTGGCCACTACATCCGTCGCAAGGCGGGGGTGAAAGTGCGGACACCCATGGCTCCCCAAAAGGTGTGCGATGGCCCAGCTGACGGAGGAGCGCCTGCCATCAAAGTCGGCGGTGGGATGCGGCGGACGAAGCGGCGGATCCCCGACGCACCCCTACCTGGCGCGCTAAATGTCGAATTTAGGGTTCCGCAAACCCTTGATAGGTTCGAACTCTAGGGTGCGTGCGGAGATCTCAACCTTCCCAGCCTGCCAACTCGCAAACCTCACAGCCTATCGCGACGAACTCGAGGGAAAGAGAAACACCGCAGTTTACCCAGGTTCGGGCCACCTTGCGGTGTAAAACCCTACTCCTGCTTTGTGGTGGATTTGCGCTACAAAAAAAATGCACTTCCGTGATGATATGTGTTTGTCACAGTAGGTCGCGTTTTTTGTCATACATGTACATCCATGACGATTTTATGACAGAATCAAGATAGTCATACCTGTGCTGTCATAGAAGTGTTCCATGACATTACCAAAATTATCATAACGGAAGTGTCCACTTCCATGACGATAAATCGCACATCACAGAAGTGCTTTCGTCAAGGGTGACCGACACGTGGCATCCACCGTAACGGAACGACGTTAAGCTAACATGTCAGTTTTTGGATCCGATAACCCGTTAACAGCCCCGACCAATGGGAAATTTTCACGTGTAAAATTCTTATTGGCCGGACGAAACACGTGTCAACTTGTCAGTGGGTCAGATAGCCGCCTATGATATGTCGACACGTGCCACGGCCCACCACTAGCCCATTTAGCTTACAAAGCCAACCCGTTTGACTTGGTCAAAAGTTAACGGGCTGGCCCATGAAAAGCTTGTTAACGGTCTCTTCGCAAATAGCCCATTTGACGGCTCGTTAACTCACGGCCCGTTAGGCCCTAAAGGAAATCAGCCCAACAATGTCATGTGGGCCATCGAATATAACACCAGCCCATTTCACTTTCGGCCCATGTATGGCCCACGACGTCTTTCGGCCCATATGAGGCCTTCGTATCTTTCGGCCCTTTACAGGCCCACGGTGACTCTAGCCCATAATGAACAGTAATTTTCTTTGTACCCATTAAGGGCCCATGATTTACATGGGCCGTTTCCAACCCATGTTAGCTTTCCGTCTATTGACGGCCCATACGTTCTTGGGCTCCTTTTCGGCCCTCAATTACTTCCAGCCCGTTACTAGCCTGTTCCCCTAATGGGCCAAATTCGGCCCATGGCAAGAGTCGTCCCATTACTGGCCAGTTACCCTAATGGGCCAAATTCGGCCCATGGGAAGAGTCGGCCCGTTTCTGGCCTGTTAACCCATTGCGCCATTTCCAGCCCGTCCTATATTCTGGCCCATTAACGACCCGTTATGCCTATGATAGAATTAAGCCTTTGCTGTCCTACGGCCTGTTAATGGCCCGTTACCGTGCTGGGCCGATACCAACTACGCCCGATTACGGCCCATGTAGACCCATTTATCCGACGGCCCGAGGCCCACCGATTCGATGGCCCTGTTGGAGGCCCATTTATCGACGGCCCGTAGGAGACCCATGGATCCTATGGCCCGTATATGGCCCATGGTAGTTGCGGCCACTAGCAAACCAGGGAAAAAGAAGACTAGGAAATAAATAAGGCCGAAACTAACGCTAGGCTATTAAGGCAATTGCACAGATTACATCCACTCGGCATCAAAGATCGCCACCAGTGCAAATATAGGGAACACCCTACACTATACAAAAATGTCTTGCTGTTTTCTTCAGCCGGTGGCTGCACGTTAAGAATAAATTTTGTATCGCACCAAAACAAATTACAACTATATAAAAAAAGGAAGGTTGGCATAAAACTTAACAGTCTAGCAGATAAATGCACCACCAGAAGTTCAAAAGCTCAGTTCATTTGACCTGACTGTTACGTTTTCATGCTGTATTGTCCGATGGAGCACCATAACCCTCGCCTTCATTTCCCCTAGGCTCCTGAACAACATAGCAAATGTCTGATAGTCTGGTTTCAAAACCATGCATATCTTGACGACATCGAACAATGTCTCTCCTTGTTTCACAAAGGGTCTCTGTTAGGGAATGGACTTGTGTCTGGAGCGCAGATACAACATTGCTTTGAGCTTGCATATCTTGATCATGAGGCAGTTTGGACGATATTGCCTTAACAACCAACCCAGTATTACGCAGGAATGTGCTTTTGGCACTGTTAGTGGACAGGTACTGACCCACTACAGCAAGAGCTGACATTGCGGTTATAGTTGCCTCGCCACCTTCAGAAGGTGGCGGTTCCACCATTTTTTCCATAGCTCTCTGAAAAGTTGAGGTTTTACATTAGTAGTACTAGAATAGAAGATATTAAGGAGGCAGCAAAACCAAAAAAATAGCTTTGGTCTATATACATAACTTATTCTGGTGAAGCCATGTAAAATATTAGTTGTATTTTATTGCGAAGTACATAATAAAACTAGGTTCCAAACATATGACCATGTACCATCGCTAATGTATTGTCTATTTCTTCACATTGTATTGAGGGCTAAGGATAAAGAGATGAAGTTTATAATACGGTAAGCATAGTATGACATCATTCATATCACAAAACAGCTGAGAACAGATAAACATGCAATTGTAACATTGTGTGGGCAAGTCCAGCACGGAACTAGATTACGGGTCAAGATCAAAGGAACACCACTCCTCTCTTTTAAACCTTGTAAGGTGCAATGATACGCTAAGACAATTGTGTATAAAATTGACAAGAGTAATAGACATTGGCTGCAAACCATGCAGTTCAAGGCACAAGTCAGAGTAAGTAGTAGTTAAAAGGCATGAGGATTAAGGACTTACAACAACGGCTTTGACTGGTGTAGTCATGCCCTTCTTCTTGCTGGTGTGACAGTCCTTGAAGATTTCCACAGCATTTGGTTCAGGTACTTTTTGGTCCTTGCGGGATTTCCTCTGCATTTCGAACAAGTCAATATAGATCTGATAATATGGTACAGTGAAAAGAGTGAAACAACAACTAATTACAAGAGCCTCATAGTGTGCAATATAGCTACGAGATCCTGTCGTCTGTTGGAATTTCACTTTCGTACGGTTGGCCTTGTTCTTTGAACAGTTCACCTAAGATAGATTTGTGTTGCACATGTGTAAATAGGACTTCAACATGTGATCTGATCACACATATATATATAATGTACCTGATACTTCGGATCAGACCAGTGTTCAACAAGGCCCCTCCAGTCTTCATCCAATATATTTTCCACTGGAGATGTTTGGGAAAGTTCACTGTTAACCTTGCCTTCAAAGTGAGTTTTCCTCAAGTTATACCGATACTGTCGTACAACAGACTTGAAAACATGGGTGCAAGCTTGTCTGGTTGCGTCATCTTGGCTATCCAACTTGAACCTCATCTGTTGAAAATTATGGGAGTCTCATTATCAGCAACCTAGAAAGTATGGGACAGAGCAAGACGATATTACTAGTTTCCATACATAACCATACTTATAGATAAATGGTCGACGAAGGTGTTGAACTGGGTTTCGTCTTTGTCATTCCTGCACTGAATCCATGTTGGGAGGATACGTACATGACACCTAACAGCAACCGCTGCCTCTGATACTAACTTGGATGACTCTGTAGCATCACGTGGCCTTTTTAAACCTGCCTCAAAACGGATCTCCATTCTTCCTCCTCTAGATTTAGTTAACCTATCGAGAAATATCCCTGATGTTTGTTTCCTCTTGCGCCTAGGTGCTAGTCTAACAACAAACATAGAAAGTGTTAGTGTACATCAAACTGTGAGACTACATATAAAGAAGCATGCAACTGTAACTTGACTCTAGCAACTACCTTCTTGCTATTGAAGCTCACAAAGTTCATCTGATATTGCCAACTCGTCTTGTATCAAGAGTGCTTGGGAATTAGTGTCAGGTGGCAAAGGAGCTTGGGAACATGCTGCTAGCTCAGTTGACGCACGAGTAAGTCGTGCAGCTGGTAGTACCGTGGTAGGTGTTGCAAGAACTAGGGCTGTCTCTGCTTGTTTGGTGGCAGCTATTTGTTTCTGTTTGGCTTTTTTTGCAGCTTGTGTAGCATGGGATGCCGTGTTTGTAGAATTTTCCGCTGGACTTTGACCTTCTATTGCACCATTACTACCAGCAGAATCTGCAGGATTCATCCGCTTCTCATTCCCTGCCATTCTGTGTTTCTTCCTCTTTCTCTATGCCATGTTAAGTCAAGCCGACAAGAAAAACGAATAACAATTTAGTTCTTCAGAACAAATTGATGCGTGATGCAGACGAACTGAACTTTGATGTTAGACAACCACATTATAGGAGGATGTAATATGTATGAAAAACAGGACGGAAGAGATAACCAGAACTATGATGTGTAAACTAAGAAGAAGACATTTCACCAAATTAGAAGCAATGCAATAGAAGGTAGACACCATATGAAAGATGCTACAAATATCGATCTGCCAAGTTAACAGTGTCTCATCATAAATGGTGTTTAAACAAATGTGAAGCAGTACAAGAAATAAATCATATGCAAGATGCAAACAACATCACACTACCATGTTAGAGGTCTCTCGTCATTAGTGCCATTGCATATTCACAACTTATGATGTGTAAACTAAGGAGAAGGCATTTGAACAAATTAGAAGCAATGAAAGCAAGACACCATATGAAAGATGCAACGAATATCACTCTACCAAGTTAAAACTGTCTCGTCATAAGTGCCATTTCAACAAATTAGTAGTACAAGCTAGAAAAGACTGTGAGATGTAACCTATATCACACTCCGGAGTCAAATGTGTCTTATGATAAGTGATTGTTGCAGGTTACACAACAATAGTAATTTGATGTAAGAACATGATGTGATAGACAGATATTGTATGTTCTAGAAACAGGAACACATGTCTTATTCAAGTATAATGTGTAAAGTAAGCAGATGGAATTCAACAAAATTAGAAGCAATACAAGCTAGATATCACACATAACATGCAACCACATATAACAGTGCCAAGTTAGAGGGAGCACTGGTGATGGTGCACTAGGGGAGACGTGCTGATCATAAACACAGCTTTGTTGAGTGTCTATGCTTGTGTTGTCTTGGAAATCATCTTGGGGTGTGGAGGAGTAGAAACTGTAGAGGCCCTCCGTTCGGAAGGAGCACCTTTATCCACTGCCTTGCTAACTTCCTTCCACTTTATTGATTTTGAGTTGTCAAGTAGAACCGACAAGAAAAAGCAATAAAATTCTCTCTTCAGAACTCATTCATGCATGATACTGACAATCACTACTTTGATGTAAGGCAAACACATGATACCAGGATGGAATATGTACGGAAAACAGGACGGCATGGCATGTTCACAACTGTTTGTGTAAACTAAGCAGAAACCATTCCAGCAAATAAGAAGCAATGCAAGCTAGACACCACATGAAAGATGCAACCAATATGACTCTGCCAAGTTAAAAGCGTCCCATCATAAATGGAATTTCAACAAATTAGAAGCAGTGCATGCTATAAATCATATGAAAGATGCAACTAATATCGCACAACATATACTAAAGGTGTCTCGTCATATTGATTGATGCGGGATACAAAAAAAATAGTTTTATGTAAGGACATGCTTAATAGACAGATGTACTATGTACTAAATACAGGAATGCATGTCACATTAACAGGTATAATGTATAAGCTAAGCAGACTAGCACATGCAGTTTAACCAGATTGGAAGAATTACAATCTAGACACCATATGCAACATGCACCCACATATCACGCTGCCAAGTTAGAGCAAGCACCTGTGATGCTAGTGTAGGGGAAACTCTGTAATCAACTACAGAGCTACGTTCCCTATCTTCATCTAGCATTTCTGTTTCTTGAGAATCATGTCGGGAGGCTGACGCTACATTCTTTAAATGAGGAGTAGTCCCCTTGCCTGCCTGCCTCGTCATAAGTGATTGATGAGGGATACGCAAGAACATTAGTTTGATGTAAGAACATGGTTAATACACAGATGTACTAGTATGTACCAAAAACAGAAAGGCATGTCATATTCAAAGGTATAATGTGTAAGCTAAGCAGATCCAATTTAACCAAATTGGAAGCAATACAAGCTAGACATCCGGCTGGAGTGGTAAGCATGATCATCTAGGACCCGAGAGCCTGGTGGGAGGTGGGCTGCTTCGCCACCATCGCAACTTTTTAGTTGGCTTCCAGGTGATGCCTATCTTTGCTGGGCTTGTCACTGGCTCGGCCAGTGCCCTGACTAGCTATTTGTCTTCTGGTGCTCATGGGATGGTGGTTCATGTAAAAAATATCTTTCCTTATCTTGGGGTTGTTTGGTTCATGACTAACTTTGCCAAATGTTGCCACACCTAAAGCTAGGCAAGTTTGACTAACTTAGGTGAGTGTTTGGTTCAAGCCACACCTTAGGCAAGCCACACTTGGACCCCACATGGCATACACACAAAAAATGTGGCAATATTCCCTTAGGCTTGCCAACTTGTGGCTTTCATTTTGATCAACTAACCTTAGGCAAGTTTGGCAAAAATATGTGGCAAAGTGTGGCAATGCTAGGCCTAGAACCAAACAGCCCCAAAGACCGACTTCGGCCTTTCGAATACAAGCTAGACACCATATGGAACATGCAACCACATATGACACCGCGAAGTTAAAGCAAGCACCTGGGATGGTGGTTCATTGCGAGCGAGGTCATTAACTCCAGAGCTATGTTTACCGTCTCCATCTGCTGACACTGCACCCTTTATAGTGTTGTAACGTGTCGTGCATACCCGCAAAGAAAGCTGGTGCGACTTCTCTCTTTTCTTTGCTGCTTCTCTTTCGGCAGACTCTGAAATACCCTTGCACAAAAACACAATAGTGAGAGTATGGGTGAAGTGTGTGCAGAACTAGTGCACTGTAAAAGTAGCAGATAGCAGGTGGCTGAAAAATAAATGACAGGAGACATATGATAGCTCTACAAATTGCATGGCAAACAAAATTAGATTCTACTCCGTATGATTTTGTGATATATGAGCACAGGAAATGCAGGTACTCCTCCAGCATACCACCACATGTGGTCATATCTAAGATAATAGTCGACTAAAAATAAATAGGTCAGTCGATTTTTTAATGAACCGTCCGATCTATAAGGAACGAGCAGATGGCCTTCGTCTACCTCCTGCCAGTCACTGTTGACGATCTTTCTCGAACCGCCAGCGACCACCGGCCAGACCCCTGCCTCCGCCGCCCCGCCCTCCCCTCGACCTCACACCACCATCGTGCTTGGCAGCACCCCCAGGCCATCCCTTTAATCCCGGCCGACCTCCAGATCGGGCGCCAATAGCTCTAGGCCGCATACGTACATAAGATAAACACCAAGGTGCTGCTTCCCCAGCGTGATAGGTGTACTAGCACCTGTTACACCGGGGAATGCTTCCGTTAAATCGGAATCAACTTGCCAGAAATTGAAATTCAGGGGGGCGATAGACCACTAGCTAAGGTGAAATAGTATATGAGGAGAAACCTTGTGCATCACGAGTTACTAGGAACATCTAGTATCAAGAAGAAGCGGTCAACTAGTGTCTTCTGTGGGATGAATACCGTGCAAGCAGAGACGTAAGATTTGCACGAATAAGGGAAGAGGAGTACCTTTTTCGGTTGCCGGTGTGGTCACCTCCGCATGTCGCGCCGATCTTCTTCTTTTTACCGGGGAAACCGATGTTCTGGAGGGTGCAGGCTTGGACGAACCCACGGCCAAATTGTGGACTGTCTTGCCATGGCCATATGTCGGCGGAGGGGAAGCAGATCCGAGGCGGCGAAGGACGGTGTAGCAGGAATAGCTCCGGTGCGGTGGAGGGTGGTGAAGTTGGAGCGGCATCGGTGAGGCGCAGGACGGCGTGGTTGAACTGGCTCGGGTATGGACCGCTCGGCCTCGGCTTCAACTACTAGCCATTGAGGGCGTTGCGGTTGAGGTTGTGGTGGATGATGACGTCTGGGTATTGGCTCCAGTGTGATGGAGGAGGGCGGCGGTTGATGGGTGGGATGGGGTGGCGGACGGAGGACGTCGGGGTTTCACGGCTGGTGGAGAGGTAGTTTTGGCGCCCACGGAGTACGAATGGGGAATCTGATGGGGGGGAACCATGTTTCGGTCTGGGACGCGCTTGTTTTTGGCTATTTTGAATAGAAGATGCGATGCGCTTGTTTCAAATTTGGGGAAGGTACAAACTTTGGCCCCCTCTTAAATTTTGGACCTACTGCGGGTCGGAGGTAGGATGGTAATACCAGGTGTCCCAAATAGTGGGCGGGGGCGATTTCGGCCGTGCGCATGTGTGCTTAGGCAGCCATTGTGTATGAATGTTTTTCGGAGGCGGTTGCGTGGCGTCTAGATGAAGCTACAAACCTACCCCGGTTTAGACTTTTGGACGTCGGGCCGGTAGGTTTCACGGGTCGGAGTTATTAGAAAATTAGTTTCCTTGTACTACCAAACATTGGTCTCACGCGGTTTCAGGCGAGTAGAGGCTCTTTTGGTGCTTCGTTCGAAATTTTTCAACACAAGCATTCACGTTTAGAGTACTCTTGAACTATGAGGATTGACCTAAATAGACAATGTTATATTTGACCTTGTATGTTTGAAAACCTCATTTAATTATCCGCTTCTTTTTGAAATTTTGACACTTGAAAATCCTATAACTACGATTATTTTGGAATGGAGGAGCTAAATTTGAATCTATTTTGTACACGACTACATATGCTATTATGTACAAAATTAGAGCAAAGATTGGTGCCCCCATAATTTAGGTATGGTTTACAAATGCCATGATATCAAATTCAAATAATTGAATGGACTTCATGTTGAATTCGATTTTTTTAAACCACCTTAAATTGAATTCAAATGTATGCTAGTTCATAGGTAGCTATTTATAATGTTCATTGTGTAATTCTCGTATGTATAATGTGCTTTACACACACAACATGAACTATACTCACGTTTATATTCGATTGCTAAAGTGATGCATTGTCTGGAGTTCAAAATACTAACTATGTGGATCAATTGTGTCGAATAATAACATAGACATGCTCAAATTCGATAGAATCTAGATGTCTGATGGATCAATGGCCGCTCCTTACGTGAATTGCAAATATCATGATCCCATCTTAATATTTGGATACAATTTATGTCTTTAATCAATGTGTACAACAGTCTTTTACGTGTAATTTCACTCTCCATCAATGGTCTCTCACACATGCTCACACACTCTCTCCCGAGGTGCCTTTCTCGCACACATGCTCTAGATATAACCCTCCTCCCTCTCGTAGCCATTTACAACTGTTTTCACTAACCTTTATCACAAGCACTCTTCCTCTCGCAAACATACACACACACAATCCACATGGACCCTTTCTATATACATGGACCTGCCTACGTGTCTCATGTATACACATTATCTTTAGACCTGTCTCTCACGCATTGTGTCACACCTCTCTTCCTAATCGACGAGTATGATTCTAGCAGAGCATTATGTAGGATGCCCCTTAAAGTTAGGTTGAATGAATAGTAATATCAGGGATAAAGGGGTTACCTTAGTCTGAGAACCTAGGGTTACAAATCCTAGCCGGCTTTGTAAGTGGACATAGAGTCCTTCACAATTCTGCTATCTTTGTCTTGTACGACTAGTCATCCATGGGTCTTTGTAAATGCGTCACATGCCGACCAACGTGGCGCAAGACGGAACCGAACGAAGGGCCTCACCTCGACCCACCGGACCTCACACGGTGACACACCCTCTGCCCCCACGTCCCATTATCTTCTCACACCCACACATACCAACACAAACACCACACACACAGAAAATTTCTCCTGGTGCCTCTATTCCCTCCCCCCTTGCATATACACACTCAAGGGAATGGAATCTCTCGTCGTGACGTCATATTCGTCTCTCTCTCTCTAGACCACTCTCATTTCTCGTGCTATCTCTACCACGCCCCTCCCCCCGCCGGCCCCTCTATCCATGCCTCTCTCGAATACGTAATACACACACATACCTCTCTAGGCCCCGCCAAATGCATCAACTACACATTCACACATGTTACATCATGTACCCCATTGATCTAAAAAGCCCTCTCTTCACGTTTATTTCGCAAACAACATTCCCTTTGAATAAAGTGTGGCCAAAAAATTATTTTAGAGTTTCTACATATATACAACATTACAAAGTTATATGGAGGAGTATGAATGCTAATTTGCATTGCATGGTGCCCACAATGATATTTATTCCGCACTGTGAATTTGTATATTTTTATACTATATACAAAGTTAGTCATAATAAAGAGAAGCGAAGAGCATCTCTCTCTCCATCACATACCCCCCCTGTATGCCCCTTTCACGTATGCACACAAAACTATCTCCAGGTCCTCTAAAAGTAAGCCCCCAGAAAATTCATGCATGTTTCATCTTTCTCTCGCGATGTATGCAATGACGATCATTGTATTTGAAGCGAAAGCATGATACGTACATTGGACATCAGAATCCACTCATTACTGTCACCATTTATGTTTAGTGGTTATTATACAGTCACGAGCTCACCGTACAACTCTGTATTTTCTCATGACATGAATAGTTGACCAGTTAAACGCTCCACGTGGCACCTCTAGTGTTGCATCACATTATCTCACTACCATCGTGCCCACCTGTCGACTTGTATCTACTCTACATCTACACTCTTATAAAATACATAAAATACACTCTTATAAAAAACAGAGTTGGTGATGATGGTGTGCCTGCCATCCTGCAATATAGGCCGTCCGATTTATATCTGACGGATAGGAAAGAAACTATGGCAATTTTGCAGAAAGGTACCCACACACCTCTCCACATTTGCAAATAAGGCCTTCCCTTGTTCATCCTTTTCTCTCACAAGATAAACAAGTCATACAAATGCATCTTGATGTTACGTGCAACGCACGGGCATCTTGCTAGTAAGAATGAAAACAAACGACAAAAAAATATTTGGACCGTGGTTCGAAGTCATGACCGCAGGCACAGCGGACAAGGTGGCCTTGTATTGGTATGCTGACCCGTCTGTTTTAACACACACACACGCATGCACACGAACTGCATCCACGCAACACTCACACAAACACATGCACCCACGCACGCACGCAACACTCACACGTACACACACAGCCACGCACGCATGCAATACTCACACGCACACACGCACGCATGCATGCACACACCAGTACACCACACGACCAACACACACTCTCACGCTCAAGTGTTCAACCTACACGTACGTGCGCACACATCAGGCCCTGACAGACACATACACAACCAGGTGATTCCCGCGCACGGGCTGGAGCCTTGTCGCGCCTACGTAAATTTGTGTTTACCTGACCTTTTCCCTATGCAAACTGATAGGTGGGACCCACAAGGAACATGGTCAATTTAAATGGTCAACATGGCGCCACGTAGACTATTTGGCCGGTCAACAGAGTGCAATCCGATACTGAACCATGAGCAAGAGACCGTATAATCACCGCAAAACGTATATAGTGACCGTAATCAGCTTATTCTGAAGTTCGCTGACCGTATTACGCTTTTCTCTCTGTAGGCCCTCCAAAACTACATCTCTACATGTTTTCGCATGTTACAGCACTACTATTACACTCTAACATAATAAATCATATGTGTTTTTAGTTTTACTAGATATCATATTGTTACTTATCATTATTCAGTTTGCATACATTAAAATTGCCTTTGAAATGTATGGCCAGTATCATCTACCGCGCGGGAAAAATCCCGCCCTTTCCTTTTTAATCAGGTTTGTATCGATGGATCGTGCGAAACAGCAAAATTATAGTACTATACAGTACAAGTGACAGTTCACTGGGCCGTCGTGTTGTCTACTCCTCCGTCGTAAGAGTGGAGCGCTCGCTTTCATAAATATTCTAGCCCCTTTCACCGACATGTGGGACATCAAGCTACCGGGTCCGCGTGCCATA
This sequence comes from Triticum dicoccoides, assembly GCF_002162155.2. NCBI lineage: Eukaryota > Viridiplantae > Streptophyta > Magnoliopsida > Poales > Poaceae > Triticum > Triticum dicoccoides. The sequence continues at coordinate 237,217,016 of NC_041381.1, read as the reverse complement.
CCGGAATACAGTGCAGAGCAGCCGGGGTGAAGCACCCCAGTCATGGTGCCGGCATAGTAATGAGCAATGAGGCGTCAAATCACAAAGATGCACCTTTCCCGTAGTTAAGTTGGAGGGACAAAGTAATAATGCTAAAAAAAGAAGTTGGAGGGACGAAGCAACCATCATTTCACTCATTGCTAAATCCGCTTCTCCCTCATCTTCTTCAACTTAACCACGTGTTACTTCTGCCATTGTTCTGCCTCATGTGGGACGCAGATCGGCTTGGTAAAGCACTGACACATGGGGCCCCATGTTAGCAAACTGCCAGGACAACATCCTCCGAAAATAAGAAACCTCCCCCGCCATCCGTGCGGCAAAATCACCTCCTTTTTACTAATCTTGATTCTATAACTTTTTAGATCTATATAATTGAGATTTGTATAGATAGCACACAGGAGCAAAACCAAGTGGTACGGTTAAGGGCATCCACAATGTGTAGCCAAATGTGAAAATCACTTTTGGCATTGTGGGAACCATTGTGGACGGTGTAGCCAAAGCCAAAATGATGGAACCGAAGCTCCCTGATTGATTGATTGAAGGAATAGAAAAATGCAACGTCTCTCCTCTTTCTCCCATGCTTGGACGCATGTAGTTTAGTATAGAGCACAAAGTCTACTCCCCTGTCCCTTCTATCACAAATCGCAAAGCAGTGAGGCGTCAAATCACAAAAGCACGGACGAAGCAACCATCATTTCACCCTTCGCTGACTCCGCTTCTCCATGGTCTTCTTCGAGAAACCATCTCACCGCACTAGTACTCCTAGTAGTACTAGTCCTTTGGTTCAACGGACTTCCTGGATGCAAATAAGGCGGTTGTCTCGGCATGCAGGCGGCACTTGCGAACAACTTACCGTGGTCTCCCTCAATGGTGTTCTCTGTCGAACTCACTTCGCAAAACCACAAAAAATAAGATATCGTCAACGTCACCGCAATGGGGAAGGAAGTCAAATATAGTTACTATCTCCGTTTTTTGTACACAAGGCCATTATATCAAAATTATAATTTGCAAAGGGCCACTAACACTAATCGAGGCAAAATTGATGGGGTTAGCAACCAAGGACATTAACATCCCCTGCATGCGTGCGGAAGTGAGAAGGTTGGTTTGCATGACGCTGCATTAATCAAGCGATGAGGAGTGAGATGGTTAGCTCTTTGGTCTTTGGAGAAAAAAATACACATTAATTGACACGTGAAAGGAGGATTTGTATCGATTAAGTCCCGTGAAGGAAAACCCCGCCTTTCTTTTTTAACACTAGTACTCCTTGTACGTACGTACTAATCCTGTTTGGGTCTAGGCCTTGCATTGCCAAACTTCGCCACACATTTTTGTGAAGCTTGCCTAAAGTTTTCAAAATGAGAAGGAGGTACACTTGCGCACGGCTGTCGCAGTCGCACCGCACCCTCACACGGTCGCTCCTGCACGCCGTGGTCGCACCGCACCCTCACATAGTCGCTCCTGCACACCGCAAAACCAACCAAGGGAACGCACCCTCACCGACATGTGCTGTCGCATGTGAACAAACCAAACTCAGCCATCCTATCGCTGACACATAATTTTCTTTCATAGAGTATGTTTATCCAACCGCATGTTGGGGAGTATCCGTACGGCCCGTGCATTGGTCTGTTGGGGAAGGAGAGGTGAGGAAGAAGGAAAAAAGGGTTAGGAGTCGTAGGGTATTCATCCAACCGCCTGAAATGGTAGACTGACCCAAGTCAGTCGACTTGCATAAAAAATATATGTTTTTACACAGCAAAAGATCCATAAAAACAACAACATAAAGAAAAACTATCACTGCTCGTGGAAAGAGACGGCCTCGTCGTCTTTGGCTGCCGGCGCGAACCAGTCATAGCGGCCGACGTGTGTCTCCACACCGTGGTTGTCCTCGGCCTCCAGCTACTCGTTCAAGCGGAGCATGCGGGCGCTCTGCATGGATGAGAGCACAGCCCGGTTCAAGTCGAGGACATCCGGTTCCGCCTATAGGAAGGCCTCGATGGCAGCGGCATCCACGCGCTCCGCGTCGAGTCGAGCCTCTGCCACCCGGTTCAAGTCCAGGACATCCAATTCCGCCTGCAGGAAGGCGTCGATGAGAGCGGCATCCACGCGCTATGCGTCGAGTCGAGCCTCTGCCGCATGGTTCAAGTCCAGGACGTCCGGTTCCATCTGCATGAGGGCCTCGATGGCAGCGGCATCCGCGCGCTCCGCCTCAAGTTGAGCCTCCGCCGCCCGGTCCACATCCATGACATCTGGTTCCACCTGTAGGAGAGCCTCGATGGCAGCGGCATGCGCGCACTCCATGTCGAGTTGAGCCTCTGCCTCCCGGTCCTCCGTTAGTATCGCCATGTTGAACCGCTGGTCCGCCTGCACCATGGGAGACTCGGACGCCGGCACGAAGTCGATGTCCATCGTCTCATACCCATCGAGGGCCTTCTGCACCGCGACCTCCGCCCTGAACATTGTATCGGCTTCCTCCTCCTCGTAGCTTGGCTCCAGAGAACTCGGGGATTGGCCCGCCGCAAAGCGAGTTTGGGAACGGAGGTCTTTGGCGCCGACCGCCGCCGCGATTTCTATGCGGCGCTCAGGCGCCAGCATCTTGTAGTAAGTGATCTTGCAGCGCACCATGGCTTTCCGACGAACTAGGGGACGCTTGATGCGGGCTAGGGTATTGAAAGGTGGGGAATGGGCTGGATATTTGGTGTGGTTTTAGGGCGGTGGCTGGCGTAGGCCGAGCAGCGAAGGTTCTGGTGTGAGTAGTGGTTCCGATGACGACCGGTCAATCGGTTTTGACTGTACATCGCTCTTGTCGTGTTCGCGTTGCAGCCCAGCACGTTGGACCCTCCACGTCGCTCACCGAATGGAACGCGGTTCGTCTTGCATTTTTGCTCTCTTGTGGACCGCAGTTGAGAGCAAACCGACGTCCCTCCCCCTCCCCGCCCACGTCATTTATTATACTACCACTCCCTCCATTTTATGTGGAGTAAATAAAGAAACAGAGGGAGTATACTATGGACGAGGATCCCCTGACGTGGCCGAACCCATTGAGTAACTGACATGCGGGGCCTAGCAAGCATGGGGTCTGCCAGTAAGTGACTGAAAGGGAGGGTAAGGCAGGGATACCTACGTCAGAGGATCCACTTCCACTACTACTCCCTCCTTCCATTTACTATACAGGGATTAATGCATTTTTCGAGGCTAACTTTGACCAAATGTTAGACTAATAGTATATGACATGCAACTTACACAAAGCATACGGTCAAATTCGTATGTGAAAGGAGTTTCCAATGATATAATTTTCACATTATACATCTCATGTACTATTAGTCTTGTCAATAGTCAAATTGGAAACCATCTTGAGTACAAATCTAGGAGTACGTACGAATCTAACAATATTGATTGGGCGTTGTTGAATGTTGATACCTTTTTGTTCAAAGTATAGATACTTTGACTACACATAAAACTTACTAGCAAAAGAGCCCATGCGTTGCAACGGGAGAGAAAACATAACACACGCTTTTAACCCAACAACCATCACTCAAGACCACAATAGGTCCATCTCCTTTATTTTTGCGAGGCTTCATATTTTTGTTGCCGCTTATCCTCTTTCTCACCCTCACCAGTGATGGCCTTGGTGTTCACACAAAAAAACATGTTTGAATATGGTTAATCCTAAGGCGTCTCTCTCTCTCCCTCTCTCCTCCCTCTCCCTCCCTCTCTCTCCCCCTCGCTTTTTCTCACTCTCGCTATGAGAAATCTGTTGTTTTCCCCTGCGACATTTTTCACGGGTATGCATGTGTAGTTATCGATGTTTTCTTTTTCCCTATATTGTTATAGTGGGGTGTTTATTTGCAATCCGGATCACCGCCGATATGAAAGGAAAACGGATCTTACGCTATAAATTATAAGTTTCCTCCCAAAACAATATTTTAAAAATATTTAACAGGTAAAATTACCATCATATTTAGATTCCACATATTTTTCTAATAAAATTTCATATATAATATGTTAAAATCGAAGTTACGATTTAAAAGATACAGATAATTTAGAAAATCATTTGTTTGACTTAAATATATTCCAAAATAATATTTAAAAACACTTAATAGGTAAAAATAATCTCATATTCATATTCTACATATTTTCTAATCAAATTTCATATATAACATGTTCAAATCGGATTTACGGTTTAAAAGATATGGATGATTTAAAAAAACATTGTTTGACTTAAATATGATCCGCGAATGAATTACCTAAAACATCAGGGGGTTTTAAGAAAGATGTAAAATAACGGTTCGTGTGTGACTTAAATCCGAACCGCGGGTTGATTTCAAGTAAACACAGGGACTTTTGTGTAAAATATGAAAAAACGATTCGTTTTAACTTAAAACAGGACCGCGGGTTGAATTCTCTAAAATAGATGGACTTTTCTAAAAAATGCCATGACGGACGAAAGAAACCCAATTTGCTTTATTATTAGGTAAAGATATGTAAACTAGAAAGGATAGGAGGGAGTATATTGTACATTCAAAACAAAACGAACATTGAATACCCTTTATATATGATTTGCGGATGCTATGATCACCGGTTCAAAATTTTGAATTCGCCTTAGGTATCACGTGCCCCCACTTGTTCCCTCTCAATTTCATCTCGGGGTCCGGAGATCTATTGAAATAGGACTAGGGTGGGTACATGCGAATGATACTCGGCGGAATGTTCAAATGAGGCATGCGGGAGGATGGACTCGACTGGAGGGCGACATGATAGATGGAGAAGAGGGTTGGAGAGGAATGAGAAATAAGCAAACGCCACATGATTATAATTGAACGGCTCAAATAAACAATAAGTTTTCTCGCTTGGCCTACATAGTGAAAGGCCTAATGTGCAACGCGGAGCACTGACGCTCGAATATGGCCGGGAAAACAGGGAAACCAACATGTGGGGCACACCCGTCAGGACGACGTAGCGCAGACTAGTCCAATGGAGGAGCTGGCCCACGACCTCCTCGCCACCGACAACCGTTCATGTGGGTCGTTGGGGCCAACAACGGGACACAGCTCCAGCACCGCCTCTGGACACGGCGACCGCAGTGAGCGACACGCTCATATCATCGCTAGACACGGTCGGTTTCAGTGTGCCGAGGGTGGCGTTAGTGCTGTGGCACGACCAACAGTATGTTTGATTTGTGCCCAAGGTTGCCCCATCAAAGCATTGGGTAGCCAAAATATTCGTTGAGGTAATTGTTGCCCATGATTTGGTCGAGATTGGCAAGAAAAATGAACTAGTGTTGGCTAGAGTTCATTGGCATGCCAAAAAAATGGCAGCCATGCAAACAAAGACCAATCTTTGGGTCATGACCATAATTTTTGTTGAGATATTGGTTGCCCATGATTTGGCTGACATTGGCAAGAAAAATGAACTAGAGTTGGCTAGAGTTCATTGGCATGCCAAAAAAATGGCAACCATCCAAACAAAGACCAATCTTTGGGTCATGACCAAAATTTTGGTAAGGTGCACTTTGGCCACAATCCAAACACACCCCAACACCCGGCTCGTCGAGGATGCGCGGGGCAACGGGACGCATCCGTGGAGTAGTGTAGTGCGGCCAACTGCATCCTCTGGACCTGAGACGATGCCGGGTTGTCTTGCTTTTTCAATGACATGCGGGGATCGCATGTGAGCAAAGGGCATCTCCAACGTTGCCACGACCGCAGCTGACTACCCTGGCACACCAAAACCCTCGTCCCTCGCATCATCGCGTGGTGCGTTCCCAGCCGGCGCCAGCTGCCCGCATTTATGCCGTCCGTTCGTATGTCGTCGTTAAGAGGCTCGGTGCCCGAGGAACCAACTTTGGTGACTTAATGATGCACCCAGACACTTGGCCTCACCATAATGCGCTACTTAAAGCAGCAACACCCAGCTAACCTCCACACCATAGCGCATCATCCTCCTACCTGGCACCACATCCGCCATGAGCGCAAGTGCGAACGCTCTGCGGGAGAGCTTGTCTTCGGGGATGAAGCTCAAGGTCGCCGCCCTCGCTCAAGTCGCCTCTTGCGATGCAATAGCGGTTAGCCGGACGTGGACGCGACTGCACAAGCGGTGGCCATGCTGGCGGCCGACAACAGGAGCACCGTCAGCCACGTGTCCTACTTGCCGCCGTCCAACGTCCGACACCGCCGAGGTCGGGGACTCCTCTGAGGATGAGGAGGGCATGGGAGGCGACAGGGCATGGTGTGCCAACTGGCTGGTCTGTATCCCGTGTTCTACTCTTCCTCGCCGGAGACCGCACCTTCACTTCATGGGTCTTGAACCCCGCCCCCGTACATAGAGATCGCAGATGAAGGATGTAGGTCTCCGCCGTAGAATAGGTTTAGGGTCGGGTTTCTTTTATTTTTCTGCCCTATAAAAGTTCAAAATGTAATGAAAATCTGCCGTGTTTGCATTAATCTCGGCCGGTGTATATGAACTTTCACAATAATATACATATTGTAGGAGTACTAGCAAGATGCCCGTGCGTTGCACGGAAGATCAAGATCTTGTGGGAGAAAAGGATGAACGAGGGAAAGCCTTATCTGCAAATGTGGAGAGGAGTGCGGGTAAATTGTCATAGTTTCCTTCCTATCCGTTAGATATAGATCGGACGGCCTATATTGCAGGATGACAGGCACACCATCATCACCAACTCTGCTTTTTATTGAACTGAGACAAATCTAACATGCAACACAAAATAAACCCATAGGGTCTATACATACACAAATTATCTTAGGCACTCCAATAGTACGTCCACTACACATTCACGCATTTCACATCTTTCTACATCTACGGGAACCTACGAAAGGGTTAACGTAAATTGCCCCTCTCTCTCCTCCCCTGATTTTTTCATGGTGGTGGGCCCCTCCCTCCCCACAATCTGCAATCAACAGCTCACACATTTCACATTACGTTAATTACGTAACTGGGATTACGTAGGTGTAGCATTACTCGTCCTAAAAAAACCCAACTAAGCCAACCTTGCAGCATATCGCGCGGGAAAAGACCCAGCCGCGCCGTTTTAGTCAGGATTACTGGATTACTAGTAGTAGTATCGATGGATCGCGTGAAGCAACAATGTTTTTAGCGGGAGAAGCAACTAGTTTAAAAGGAAAAAAGGCGGTACACTCACAACACTCCTGTCGCAGTGGCATTGCACCCCACACACATTCGGTCCTGCACACGGCTCACGCAAACGGAACGCGCTTTGGCTTGCCTCTTCACTAACACGTGGGACTGCACTTGGAGAAACCGACCATGCGCCAAACTCCCCCTGCCCACCGCGCGAAATCCTCCCCCCTCCCACACACAAAAATTCCCCCCAAATCCGATTAAACCGCCCTTCGCCCAACTAGCCAATAATATCCCCACCCCCCCGTCCCCCTCCACTCCATTCGCTCTGCCAAAGCCGCCCTCCCCGCTGCGTCGATACGTCGGCACCGCGGTTCGTCGAGGGGACGCACGGCGATCCTCTCGCTCCCACAGTACGCTCTCGTAGACTGCCATCCTCTAGCCGCACCGCCACCTCTGGCTATGTTCTTGTGGAGGCGCACGGCGGTCAGCGCCGCCACCGCTGGCGACGTTCGTGTGGAGACGCACGGCAGTCAGCTTCTCCCACGGTATGCGCATTCTAGACTGAGGCCCCATTCATGTCGGTGTAGGACTGAATGTTAGCTGATAGACGCTGTTAATCTCACTGTTTGCCAAAGTAGTTTACTGTCAATATGCTCTGCTTAAGAATCTTCCATGCCATGTTCTGCACTCAATCTCCTTAGGTGAGATGGCATGCCAAGGCCGATTCGTTGCTAAAATATCCTGCCATATATTTATTGTGACGTAGATTGCCATGGTCTAGTAGCCAATCTATTAGGTGAAATAGCTCTACACCGTTTTATACTCGATCTTTGTTGCTGCGATGGCCTTCGATAGTTTGATGGTTGTGTGCTCGGCCTCATTGACTGCTGAAACAGCCTGCCATAATTCAGCACTCAAATCTGTTTGCCGAATTAGCTTTACATATATTTCGTTACTTAGATCTGCTCGTCCAAATATCTTGCCATAGCTTTAGACATCGACCTAGGTATTTTTTTTTGGACTTCATAAAAAAGCATATATGTTTTTCCTGTAATATCTAGTAGAAGAACTAATTTGTATGTCTAACAGATGGACAAGACTTGGATAACTTCTGCTTGAAGATTCTCCGCTGCATATGTCGAGGGGGTTGAAAACTTCATGAACTTTATCAGAGCTGAGTACGGTTGTCCGAAATCAGATGTGCTTTGCCTGTGTAGCAGTTGTATGAATTCAGTTACAAGGTCCCAGTCAACTGTGCAAAATCATCTACACTTGTATGGGATGTCGGTCACATCTACTAGGTGGGTTCATCATGGTGAAGCTGTGAACGTCAATGTTATTGACTACGTGGAAGCAGCAGATCACCATCTTGATCTGCCTGATGCTCAGGTGGAAGAGGAGGAGGAGGTGGTGGTGGCGGAGCCAGTGAGTTTGACCAACATTGAAACAATGCTACGAAATGCTCGTGCATTCCGTGAACTTTCACCTGCAGAAGAAAAACGGTCGGCCCGCATGTTGGAACAATGCAATGTTGCTGTCACCCCGGGAAATAAGTTGTCAGTATTCTCAGCTATGGTCACCTATCTTCAGGTGAAGACATCTGAGCAGATGACCAACAAATCATTCGATGCGATGTTGGCTGCTTTCCGCAAATCTTTCCCAGATGCGTCTGAGCTACCACACACCTATAGTAAATTGAAGAATCTCCTTCGTGCAGTTGGAATTGGATATGATATGATCCATGTTTGTAAGAATAATTGTGTTATGTTCCGGAAGGATTATGCCACCTTAAGTGAATGCCCAAAATGCAAATCATCAAGATGGAAAGATGGCGATGCTGTGAAGAGGATTCCTCATAATGTTTTGAGACATTTTCCAATTACACCAAGATTGCAGAGGTTGTTTCATGATGCTGAAACAAGAGACGATGTATTGTGGCATTCTAGGAACTAGGAGTACAGAGATCAGAATGTAATGAGCCATCCATCTCATGGTAGTGAGTGGAAAAGCTTCAATGATAAACACAAAAAGTTTGCTGCTGACCCGAGAAACATTAGACTTGGCTTAGCTTCAGATGGATTTAACCCATTTGGCCACCAGAGCACCACATATAGCATGTGGCCAATGCTTGTTATCCCTTACAATATGCCTCCAAATGTCTGCACCAAAGAATCAAACTACATGATGGCCTTGCTCATCCCAGGTCCAAAAAGTCCTAGAAAGGATTTTGATTTGTTCATGGAGCCTCTTGTGGAGGAACTTCAACAGCTATGGAGGGGTGTTCTCACTCGAGACCTATATAGCAGCACACCAGCTGATTTCTTTCTGCGTGCTGTTATAATTTGGTGCATCCATGATTATCCGGCTTTGGGCACTATGTCAGGGCGAACGACACATGGTTACAATCCATGTGTTCACTGTGACAGGAATCCGCTGTCATACGCAATACTTAGCAAGATCTGTTACATTGGACACCGCCGTTTCCTTGCCAAGGACAAGCCGCATCCTAGAAAATACCGAAGACACGTGGTCAATGCAAAGCATGAAAACCGTGATGTGCCAAAGAGGCTCACCACCGATGAGTTGCAAGTGGAATTAGAGAAGGTCAGGCATATTACACCAGGAAACCATCCTGGTAATGGTAGCATGAAAAGGAAGCATGGCAGGGCAGAAGAGAGATTATTGTTTACCCGCAGGTCCACTTTGTGGGACTTGGAGTATTGGAAAGATTTGGATCTGCGGCATAATCTTGATGTGATGCACATCGAGAAAAATATATGTGACGGCATTATCGGCACACTTATTAATATTGAAGGCAAGACAAAATATACCTTAAAATCTAGGATTGATTTGACACACTTGGGTATCATAAAGATTTGCAGGTGCAAGATGAAGGTAAACCACGGGATATGGCACCAGCTGTGTACGTCTTGGACAAGGTAATAAGAAAAGAATTCTGTGAGGTCCTGTCATGTGTGAGATTCCCACATGGATTTGCTTCCAACCCTGAAAGGAGAGCCAGTGCAGATGGAAACAAGGTACAAGGGTTGAAAACTCATGACTTCCACGTCCTACTTCAAAGGATTTTACCTGTTATCCTTAGAGGATTGGGCCGCCCTGACTTATACAGAGCAGTTGTAGAGTTGAGACAATTCTTCAGGGAACTCTGTAGTAGAAATATCAGGATAGATGCTTTGGAGCGTCTTAGAGACAAGATACCAACTATCCTATGCGACCTTGAGAAGATATATCCTCCAGCCTTCTTTGATGTGATGGTGCATTTGGCTGTTCATCTACCTGATGAGGCACTACTTAGAGGTCCAGTAGAGTATGGCTGGATGTACCCTATTGAAAGGTGGCTAGGCACTTTCAAGGGCTATGTTAGGAACAGAGCTAGACCCGAGGGTTCCATTGCAGAGGCCTACATTGCTACAGAAGCGTTGACATTCAGCTCGAAATACATTGAAACAGCTGATCAGCTTAGCAAAGAGGTGGGTGAAGACAATCCCGGGCTCAATGTGTTCGATTATTCTGTTCGAGTTACAGGGAAGAGTCGACAAGAGGAGAAACCTAAAGATTTGGAGAAAATGGTTTCGTATGTGTTGAATAACTGTCCTGAGATACTACCTTATATCAAGTAAGTGTAGTACTGCAACTTATATATTGTAATCTACTAAACTTCCAGCACATTTTTATATATTTAGATGTTTGACGCGATCACTATGTTGTGCAGCATCTACAAAGAGGAGTTACTGCCTAAAATCCAAGAAACATTGACAAACTAGTTATGGAAGGATTTGCAAAATGGTTCAAGAACCATGTAAGCTTTTGAAGTGCACTGCAAGTTTTTTAATATATTGAGTACATAAGATGATCAGCTTGTCTATTTTCTAACCATAGGTTAAGAAGATGCGGGAGGATGGGCAGGTAGTTGATGATGCCCTTTACTCACTAGCAATGGGTCATGATACTCAGGTAAGACATTATGAATCTTGCGTTGTTTGAGATGTGCGCTAAAACACCCTTGCACGAGACGAAGGCAGGAAGACACAAAACAGTGCCATCATGAGCACGGATACGTATGACAAAGAGACAACTAAAATGTATGCTGACATAACAGACATTGTTTAGTTGCAGTATATCTCCAGTTTCGAGGATCCTTGTTGTGTGGTTCTGTTGTGTTGTCCTTGGTATAACCTGTTTTCCATGATCGCAAAACCTAGAGCTGATGATTATTTTAAATCCATCAATGTCAAGGCGGCGTACCAGACCAACGAGCCTTTTACTTTGGCAAATCAACCAACACAGATATTTTTCTTGGAAGACACATTTGCATGTAGCGATGACTGGAGAGTATTGCAAAGGTTTGAGCAGAGGAATTTGTTTAATGAAGTTGCACAACAAGATGATGCTTACACTGCTCCTGATGTACAAGATAACACAGATGTTCCTAATATCTTTGAGAACCATCATGTCAATGACGCCAGCGAAAAGATTGCCTGTCGTGCTGTGGACATACAAGAGTTGATCAAGAAGAAGCCAACGTTCGAGGACGTTGAGGACGAAGAAGAAGATGACACCGTGGGGAATTACGATTCAGACTGATACACATGGCAAAGATGTTGACGCTGCTGCTGCGGATGATGATTACATTGCTTTTGTCGTATTTGCTTGTCAGAAGACGTTTTTTTATCTACTATGTGAAATTGTGTTTGCTATGACAACTGAAACCTGATGAACATGTTGTTTAGTATTTTGTTGTGAGAATATCACTTGTTATGTATGCTGATTTGTGTTTGGTGATTGTATGACAACTAAAACATGATGACATTGTTGTTTAGTTGTACTCATATTTGGCTGTGGAACTTGAATTTGATGACATAGTTTGTTGTTCGACTGTAATTTGGTCGACGTCTTCGAATGAGAACAAAGCTGAACCGATAGGGCCTCTGCTATTTATTTATTTATGAGCCAAAGGGGATACCCCCTGATTTCCGTTAATAGAAATCTTTAGATGTTCACAACACTATGCCCAGCCTGCTACACATGTTTCATTCATTACTAGTTTCAACAAAGTGCTCATGTCGTAGCCACTGAATACATCACGGTTGCTACATACACTGCAAATAAAGAGACAATCATCCTAAAGAGCACATCGATTTTGCCCATTATCTTCACAAGCTCTTTCATCTCCTCATTGTTGTCAAGGCCATTCAGCAGCTGTTGCTTGGCCATGATCAGAGGAACTGCATCTTTAACCTTCTGCTCAACATCTTCCTCTTCTGCCGTTCCTTCAGTTACTTGTCCAACACCCCAACCTGCTGGTATTGGGATTCCTCGGCTAACCAAATAATCAGCATAGTTGCATTCCCCCACATCAGCAACTTCCCAGAAATACAAATCACACGAATCTTCCCTTTTTTGCATGAATCAAATTGAAAGATCCTCAACCAAACTATTAAAAAAATCAGCAACTGAAAGCAGCAGAACAACACTTAAACATATTATTACCCCATGATTCGGCCATTTGTAGAAGACTCGGCCAGGGTTGAGGATTATGGTTGAGACACGACGGATGACTCTGCGTGATTTGCAGCAGTAGCACCACACCAACGACAGCGGGTTGCGATGAGCAATCGGCTGCGGTGCGCGTACCGGCGGGGGTGTGATGAGACCCACAGGCGATGGTACGGGTGGCGACTTGGCGCATATCTGGTTGTTGCCTGCTGAAGAGCAGGTGGACGAGCAACCAGCGGACATGGTTGCTGCGGCCAGAGCTTCTGATGCTAGGTAGAGTAAGTAGAGAAGAGGAGAAGCGAACATTGGATATGTCAGTTTCATTACTTGTAGAGTAGCATAGCACCATATGTAGTCATAGTCTAGGTTTGGATTCGAACCAGCTACAGGAGCACGTCTCTCTTTTTTCTAAAACTCGACAACGTCTCTTTACTGGTACACTAGCTTGTTCTGTACGCGTTCCCAAGTCTTTGATTTTCTTTCCCTTTTTTGCGAGGAAGGAAGGAGGAAAAAATTGAGAGTTCCTAGGACTCGAACCCAAGAACTCTCGGTTGAAAACCAAGGGTGCTAGTCACTTATGTGGCGAACGTTCCCTGTAAGGAGGACGGCAGACGAACGCATTTTCCTCGCAGTTTTATTCCTATATATTAAAAAGTATGCTACTTGGTGTCTGCTTAGGATTGTGCCAACATTGACCATTGGATTGACATTCAACGTCTGTCGCGTTTCTTCAGTCTATTCTTCCTCGAGCCGCCAAAGCCAAACCAGCGCCGGCGGGACCGCCTACTCCCGCCTCCCACGGCTGGTTGTGATCTTCCCCGGCTCCTGATCGTTCCCGTCCAAGGCCTCACCATCGTCCTCCGCCTTGGTTCGCTCGCCGCGGTGCCGCCCTCCGGTGTTGTCAACATGGTCAACAACCGAGAGGAATAAGGAGATGACTGTACATGGTGAGGATGACAGTAGGGACCCAACAGTGCGCGCAGTAATTTTGTTTTTTCGGGATGGAGAAGGGTATCAGCTGGGTTGTGCAGGACCCGTGGCCCGTCTAGCCCATGCTTTTATTTCATATGTTTAGCACATGACCAACCCAGTTTGTTTTTTTTTCCTTCTAGCCAGCTATTTTGTTTTTTGCAGAATAACCAACATAGGCCTACTTGCTTTTCTACGCCCTGCTAGGCTGGAAATCTTTCAAGACGAGGAGGGATGCATTTTGCCCAGAAAATGGGCTATAAGTAATAAGAAATGGGCTATAAGTAATAAGAAATGGGCTGTAAGTAATAATAAATGGGCTGTAAAATGAAAAAATACAGCAAACACGCAATTAGTTCCAAAATACTATTTTCTTTCGGATTTTGATATTTTTAATTTCATTTTTAAGTTCATTGTTTTTGTGGTAAAATTTCATTGAATTCAAATTAAGGTATATTTAGATTTAAAATTAATTTGAATGTGGCTAGAAATTTCGGGCTGTATGCTTTTTGGGACAAATTTGGAGGCTGACTTGTGGGTCTACTAGGTTGACGTGTACTTTGGCTTTGTTAACTTAGTCCACAAATGATTCTAGCAGCAGTGACCGTTAGATGTTAATCCAACGGCCGCGCTGCTTCTTCAATATCTGATCTTCTTGCTCCAGCCGTCCAAACCAGCTCTGGTGGGACTGCCTGCTCCCGCCTCCCGTGGCCTGCTGTGCTGCCACACAGGCCACACCGCCCCACCCTACTTCATTGCTGGCCAGGCCATTCCTCTACTCACCCACACCTCCTGTTATTTTCTGGTGACGGCAGCGGGACCAGTAAACCCTTGTACTCCCCACCGCATGGGCAACCATTGTCGAGTCTTCCCCGGCTCCGTGTCGTTCCCTTCCTAGGACTCGCCGTCGTCCGCCGCCATGGTGCTCTCGGCGCGGCCAGGTCAATGTGGTCAATGAACGACATCCATCGGCCGTGGACTGTACGTGGAGAGGCTGGCAGCTGGGTCCACGGCCGCACACAAGGAAATGCATCCTTATTACGCGCAAAATAATGATTCCTCCACCTGACAGCTGGGACCCACCGAAAGGGCCTCTGTATTTCGCAAAAAAAACGTTCCCCCTGCTGACATGTCGAACCCACCAGCTATATCTTCGCACGCAAGGAAGTGCCTCCTTATTACGCACAAAAAAATGAATACCCCCTGCTAGCTAGGACCCACCATAGTGGGAGGATGACTTGTGGGTCAACTAAGTTGACGGGGACGGAGGGCTTTGTCAACTTGGTCAATATGAACGATTCTAGCTCCAGTGACCGTATGATGTCCCTCCAGCGGCCGTAGTGCTTCTTCAACCTCTGGTCTTCTTGCTCCAGCCGCCCAAAGCAGCGTTGGTCGTGCCGCATGCTCATGCCTCCCGTGGCCGGCTGTGCTGCCGCGGAAGCCTCACCGCCCCCTACTATTCCCACCGCTGGCCAGGCCCTGCAGCGACGGCAGCCTCACACCGCAGACGAACCAGTGAACCCTCGTACTCCTCTACGCGCGGGCTTCCACTGCTGCGTCTTCCCCGGCTCTGCATCGTCCCCTTCCTAGGCCTCGCCGTCGTCCACCGCCGTGGTGCTCTCGGCGCGGCCTGGCCAACGTGGTCAAGGAACGACTTCCATCGGACGTGGACTGTATGTAGAGAGGCTGACAGCTGGGTCCACGGCCACAGCAAGGAAGTGCCTCCTTATTACGCGGAAAATAATGATTCCTCCACCTGACAGTTGGGACCCATCGGACGGGCCACTATATTTCGCAAAAAAACGTTTCTCCCTGACTGCTCGGACCCACCAGCAACATCTTCGCACGCAAGGAAGTGCGTCCGGGCAAAAAAAAACGATTCGCCCCCTGACTGCTGGGACC
>NC_041381.1:237176518-237201179 GCF_002162155.2 Triticum dicoccoides | reverse complement strand
ACATCTTCGCACGCAAGGAAGTGCGTCCAGGCAAAAAAACCCGATTCGCCCCCCTGACTGCTGGGACCCACCAGCTACATCTTCACACGCAAGGAAGTGCGTCCGGGCAAAAAAAAACAATTCGTCCCCCTGACTGCTGGGACCCACGAGCTACATTTTCGCACGCAAGGAAGTGCCTGACAATCGGGACCCACCTGGTTGAAGCGTACGTAGCGTTGTCATTCTGGTCGTGAACGTGTATGCACATATATACTGGTCGATGTAGAGGCGCACACATGTCGATGTAGAGGCGCACACGTGTCGTAGTAGAGGCGCGTACGTGTCGTAGTAGAGGCGCGCACGTAGCATGTACACGTATGTACAGCAGCCAGTGTGCAAGAAAGAAAATACGGCCACGCATGTGTACATATGGGCGGGGTCTCGAACGCCTACTCGCACATACGTACTGCCAGGGCTCGTGTACATGGCCGGGTCGGAACGGAGAAACAACGTCATCGTCGTGTTCATGGGGAGCCAACCGGCTGGGTCAGAACGGAATGCGTGGTCGTGTTCATCGGGATGGCTTGGACGGAACAGGCGATGGAAACGAGGCCTGGCGTACCGCAGAACGGAGGAAACAGCCTGGTGTTCGACCATCCATGTTTGAAACGGGGGTCCTGTTTATCGGGAGGGGTCTGGCGTACCGCAAAATGGAGGAAACAAACCTACTACGGTCGAAACGGGGGTCCTGTTGATCGGGAGGGGTGTGGCGTACCGCAAAACGGACGAAACGGACCTCGTACGGTCGAAACGGGGGTCCTGTTGATCGGGAGGGGTGTGGCGTACCGCAAAACAGACGAAACGGACCTCCTACGGTCGAAACGGGGGTCCTGTTGATCGGGAGGGGTGTGGCGTACCGCAAAACAGACGAAACGGACTTGTGTTGGAGGGCTATGGTCGAAACGGGGGTCATGTTCATCGGGAGGGGTGTGGCGTACTGCAAAACGGGACTCCACAGGATACTGTTCATCTCCATCGTCGACCTCCTCCAGCCTCCACGGGCTCCTGTTCATCCAGCCACCACCGCGCGCTACTCCACCGCCTACTGTTCAACCACCCCTCCACAGGCACCCTCCACCGTCTACTGTTCATCCAACACTCCACACCATGGGGTCCTATTCATCCAGAGGCAACGCCACCGCTCACCATTTATCCAAACCCCCCCGCAACGCTCACTGTTCATCCCAGAGGCAGCATCGGTCGGCTTCAGTTAGCAGCAGTAGCGAAGGAATCGCTCGATTGGGTTCAGTTAACAGCCATCGATCGACCGCTCGGGTTCAGTAACGCGTAGCTTGTAGTGCAATCGCTCGGGTTCAGTTAGAGCCCAATGCCTCGCTCGGGTTTAGTTAGAGAAAACGCTTCGCACACACACGTGTATGTGTACGAGAGAAAAACGCATCGCTCAGCCCCCGACCGCCCACCATAACCAAGAACTCCCCGAAATTTTCGTCGCCCTCGCTTCCATCACGGTTTTTTCCGTCATGGACGGCCCAAAGAATGTCATGCAGCTGCGTCTCCGGCTCGCCGAGGATGAAAAGCCCATTTTCTGTCATGATTTTTTGTCATAGAAGTAGGAGCCCACCACATATATGATGATACCGGGTTTTGTTACAATTATTGTCATAGAAGTGTCATATGTATGACAGAAAAAAATTCATTCAGCCGAAAATGTCATGAATGTGTCTTTTTTGTAGTGTTGCCTCGAGGGGCTGAGGAAGAACTAGTACAATGGAGAACAGCCTCAGGAGGCGTGTTCTTGAGCTCAATTGAGCTAGTGAGGGTGGAATGGATTCGATCCCCCTATTGGTGGTGGTTAGGTCCTATTTACAGTGGCCTTGGTCCTCTTCCCAAATGTAGGCGGGAAGGGATCCCACAATGGCAAAATTTGAAGGGAGACAATAAGTACATCCTATCCTGACTAAAGTGGTCTTCGCCTGCAGAAGCCGTTGGTCGTGACGCTGCGGTGGGCTCGGCGATGACCTTCGTCCTGCCGTCCTGGCGGTCTTGGTCATGTTGCACCAGAATGGAAACCTTTGGTTGATTCCCCAGGACTCTGCGCGTGCTACTTGCCTCCTTTGCACCGAAGAGGAAACTGGTACTCTACGCCCGCTGGCGCCCGCCTAGCCTTGGTCGTCACGGCTCACGTCTGCCGAACCTCGTGAGGTGAGCCTTGCATAGAAATCTCCGCTCCTCGGGAGCCAGCCTGAGAAGGTCGATCCCCTTGGAGGTCTTGGTGTCGTCCCCCTCGCGAGGCTTGGCCCCTTGCGACGGTCTTGAGCTGTTGATGATGAAGATGGGCCGTACCAGGCCATCGATGGAGCCATGTCGTGGGCCACACGCAGAAAAGTATGGGTTCCCCCTCCAGAACGCCGACAGTTTTACCCAGGTTTGGGCCGCTGCAAGGCGTAAAACCCTACTCCTTCTTTGGTGGATTGATGGTGGAAATGTACTGGTGGTGCGCAATACACCTGCCCGGCAAGGGTTGCCTCAGGGTGGTAGCAACTACACGCGTACGTGGGTGCGAGTGATCCAACTTTCCAACCTCTCGAACTGTTGCCATGGGCCTCCTTTTATAGGCTAAGGGGTTACCACAGTGGAAAATTAGTCATTAAACACTGATAAGATAGCAAATAGTGCTATCATACCTAACTCTGCCGGCTAACCGTGCACACTTAATGCGCTGCTTAGCGTCACGTCGTTGGGTGCCTGGCAAGGCTTGTCGAGCTATCTTGCCAGCTACACGCCTGCTTGCCTGACATGTGATAGGATGGGTGTCATCTGCGGGTTCCCTTGGTAGAAAGTATCTGCCATGTGGCGAATGGCTGCAACTTAATCACTCCATGGCTTGACACTGCACCGATCGACAACGTGGGTCGTGGTGGAGTCGTCGGGGAGGTGAACTAGCCTCCGCAGGCCCCGGCAGGCCCTGCCGGGATGCCTTGGTCATTTTCTTCTAAGGGTGGCCTTGCCCCTTGTCAGGCTCGCCTGCCCGGCAAGGGAGGCCTCTCTCTTGACGACATCTTGTTCTTCTGGCTTGGTCTTGGTCTCTCTGATCTGCTTGTTGGTTCTTCGAGTCTCTTGGTTTCTTGTACTCCATCTTGGGCTGGTGCTTCAATCTTGATCTTGTGCCTGTGCACAGTCAGGGCAATAGACCCAGGGTCTGTTGCACTGACAGAAGCCCCCAGGCCTGCCCCGAACGCATTGTCGAGCATTGTCAGGGTAGGGCCTAATAAGTGCACAGGCAGAGCTGCTGAAGAGGCTGGCCTCTTGAGATCTCTCTTGCTTCTTCATTAGTCTTGATTTCGGGCCAGTTTCCGGTTTTCCCGTGCGTTGCACAAAGCCAATAGTGGTGGGGCCGCTCCATTAATGGCTCATGAATGCCTTTAACTCACGGGGTAGAAACTACCAATTCACCCTTCCCACCACGCCCTTATCTTTAGCCACGTACACCGCATGCATCGTGCGTGGTAGGTAACGGAGGCGCGTGGTGTCGGAGAGCATAATGGAGAGGGCCCGACTTCCTTGAATTGGTGGAGGAGGGCGGTGGTCACGCGTTGTAAAGCCAGCCCCCAACCCCAGCTTGCCTATAAAAGGAGGAGCGGAGGAGGAGTGGAGGCATTCATCCGCACTTCTCTTCTCCTCTATCTTACTCCGTCTTGGATATGCTGGAAAGGAGAGCCTGGGGCTGGCCCCCAGGCTTTAGCTTTGGGTTGTTGATGCCGAGCGCCGATGTTAGCGCTCTGGGAGTGAGCTTCGTCCAAGTCCAAGGTGAAGGCTCGGGACCGTTGGAAATCCCAGTACGGCCCCTCTCCTTGGAACAAGGGTTGATGTCGACGAGGGGTGCGCCTTCCTGCCCGTCAAGGAGGGGAGCGGCGCGCCTCTCGCCACTTGGCTGTCTTGGTTGTTCA
This sequence comes from Triticum dicoccoides, assembly GCF_002162155.2. Classification (NCBI taxonomy): domain Eukaryota; kingdom Viridiplantae; phylum Streptophyta; class Magnoliopsida; order Poales; family Poaceae; genus Triticum; species Triticum dicoccoides. Next base: position 237,197,232 of record NC_041381.1, on the reverse strand, counting down.
CTGTCTCTTCGGAGGGGGTGTCGGACCATGGGCTGGCAGTTCCCTGGCGAGGTGTTGATTCAGATAAAGTCAGGTAAGACGGAGAAGGCGGGAGGCAGGTCATCAGGATAGAGTACGACTGCATCGATGCATTCGTCTTGTCCTGGCGACCTGCCGCCTTGTGTTCCCGTTCCTCCCTTCCTCCCTAGCACTGTCATCATCGGCCTCCTTCCTGCTGGGGAGGGGGCTCTTCTCTTGGTTCCTCTGCCTCCTCCAGCAGTCTTCCAGTTGAGCTTCGGTGGATGACTCCACTGTCGCTCGAGCTGGGGCTTCTGGCGGGCCCTAGTGGTGGTGACCACGGGCGCCGCCGGGCCGCTCTGGTCGCCCTCCTCCTTCACAGCCTCGCCACTCCCAATCTTGTCAGGCCTTGCGTCTGGCAGGCCTCGACGAGATCGGGGTGTACTCCTACTTGGGCACTGCTCCTGCCTCTCTTCTTCTCTTAGTGTATACTCGGGGGAGAAGGAATATGGAGAAGAGTTTACAGGGCACCTATCTTTTTTCAATCTTAAACCTGTAGGCACTTGGCAAATTTTAATTCAAATAATGTAATCTCTCGTGTTCATGCTTGTGTTCTGTAATGCTTGTACTTGTATCAGCATGTTAATGAAAAAGGTAAACCTTGCCGGGGACCCGCGCATGTATATGTCCATGCAGAGGTGAGATGCCTCTTTAGTGTAAATAAATGAGTTTTTCTCGGCAGTCTATCTTGCTGGCACCACTTTTTTATCTGCCGGAAAGCCACATCTGCTGGGTTACAGACAAAGGGGACTAGCCGCCCACCAACCTCCTTTTACCAAAAGCAACTGCGACCATCCTGATCGAAGCAGTGTCCGAGTCAGGAATGGGAGCACGTAAGTTTGAGAAGAGGTGGCGAGGTTTTCTAATGCATAAGTTATAGTTTATAGAACACGAATGGACAAGAGGTACAACTCATCTGTTTGGCTTGCCGAAGATCGCAGTGCGGCGCAATCTTCTCATCCCCTTGTCAAAGCCAAGTCCACGGTAAGAACCTGCAGCTTCATGCAGATGAGAATGAATGCAGGATGCGATCATCTCTATATGCATATGTAGATGCTCATGAAATGCTTATGTAGTGATCTGGAATGCTCATGCATCCATGCAATCTAGGTTGGGGCCCCCCTAGAGCGCTTCTTTATTTTCTCTTGCATAGGGTCATCGCCCCGGCTTTGTACAGGGGGTTACATGCAGCTGAGCCAAGGCCTGTACAAATGGGTGGCTGTCGGGCAGGGCCTGGCAGCCTCGCGCCTTACAAGTAGAACTTGTGGAGATGCTCAATATTCCATGAGTTTTGCAACAGAGAGCCATCTTCGGTCTCCAGACGGACTGCGTCGCGTCTAGTGACTCGTACTACTCGGTAAGGGCCTTCCCACTCCGGTGAAAACTTGTGTGTACCTTTGGCGGACTGAACGCACCTAAATACAAGGTCACCTTGCTCAAAACATAGAGCATGAACCCTGTGGCTATGATAGCGATGCGGGGCTTGCTAGTAGGTGCAGCACGCATAGCAGCCCGGAGACGGTTCTTCTCGAGTATCACAACGTCGTCATGTCGGTGCTGATCTTGCACGACTTCATCATAAGCAAGTACTCGAGGCAACACGTAAATGAGTTCCATGGGGATAACTGCTTCTGGCCCGTAGACCAGAGAGAAGGGAGTCTGCCCGGTGGCTTGGTTTGGTGTCGTTCTGAGGGCCCCCAGACCGAAAATGGCCATGATAGAGGTATTGTCCGAAGCGCTCGGGCGGGCAGGTGGGTTTTCTTGGAATGGAACTTCCAGGCTTCACACTTAGTGATGAGCTCAACCGCATCTTGGAGGGTCGTGGGCCAATAGAACCTTGCGGAATGCTTTCCCAACTATCGCCCTTGATTCAATGTGGGAGCCAAACATTCCTTTAAGTATCTCAGCCAGCAGTTCCTTTCCTTCTTCCCGGCAGACACACTTCAATTTCACACCGTTGGGCCTCCTTCTGTACGTAGTGTCATCGACAAACTGTCCCTCCGGGCTACTTTTTCAGCCTCGTCTTGATCGCCGGGAAACTGTCCGGTTTGGAGGAAGCAGACACTGTGCCTTGCCCAAGTTGGAGCCTGAGGCTTGGCAACGAGGACTCGCAACACCTCCTCTGTTGCGGGAGCAGTGGCCTCGTACATGGGGTCCATGGGCCCGGCTGAGGGGGTGGTCTGGCAGGCTGTGAGGAGTTGTTTTTGGCAGGATCCCTGCTTGGAGCGGACGGCTCTACCGGGAGAGGCTTACCTGTGTCCAACTTTCTCCTCTTCTGGTCCATTGTTGCTGGGGATATGGAGGGCTGAGTAAGATGGAGAACAAAAGTCCCTGGTTCCACAGGAAGCTTCTGCGCAACACACTTTGACAGATGATCAACTATGCTATTTTCCGCACGGGTTATGTGCTCTTTTTGTAATCCATCAAAGTGCTCCTCCAATCTTCTCACTTCCTCGGCATAGGCCTCCATCAATGGACTTTGGTAATCCTTGTTAACTTCCCTCACCACCAATTGTGAATCTTCTCGAATGATTAGCTTCTTAATTCCCAATTTTGTTGCCTCTCCAAGGCCTGTTTCGGACTTTCTATTTAATAGGTCTGGCGTGTGGGAAGATAGCAAGGTGCTTCTTGATTAACTCCCTGGGAACACCGGGGATATCATATGGTTGCCAAGCAAACACATCGATATTCACCCGCAGGAAGGCAACAAGCGTGGTTTCCTATTTGTCATCAAGGATGGTGCTGATACTGAAGGTACCATCAACGCCAGCCAGCCGTGTTGGGACCTTTCTCACTTGCGGAGCAGCAACCTTGGATCTCTTGCTGTGGGAGCACTCCGACATGTCGTCAACGGGTGCCGTGCACTCGGAGGGGGCACACTTCCCGGACTCTTTGCTGGAGGTCCTACAATTCTCTTTCTTTCCTTTGCTTTCCTTGGTGGGAACCACATCCCGGTACATCTTGTTCACACAAATGATGGCATTTTTCTCATCTGATGGGATGGTGAGGACTCCCAGTGGCCCGGACATCTTTAGGGTGTTGTAGGCATAATGAGATGCCACCATGAATTTAGCCGGAGTCGGGCGTCCAAGAATCCCATTGTACGGCAGGGAGAACAACCACATCAAACACGATCTTGTCAGTGCGGTAATTCAGTTCTCCCCCAAACGTCACCAGCAACGTGATCTTTCCCTTAGGACGACTCCTGCCGGGATTAATTCCTTGAAACATGTCGGTAACCTCTAGCTCTTCCTCTTCTATCTGGAGCTTGCTGATAACTGCTGGGGTAACCAGATTTAGTCCGGCCCCACCGTCCACTAGCATCTTCGTGACTTTGAGGTTGCGAATTGCTGGAGAAACCAACAATGGTAGGCACCCTACCACAGTGGTACGGCTAGGGTAACCCTCTTCGTCAAAGATAATGGGTGTACGGGACCATTTGAGTGGCTTCCGGGCCTCTAGCGATGGCTCCACAGCATTGACTTCTCGTGCCCACCGCTTGAGCTGGCGGTAAGAGGTGTGCAAAGATGCACCCCCGTCAACACACAGGGCATCAGTGGCCTTCTGAAACTCTTGCTTACTGGTTTCCTCTTATCTCCTCTATCACTCTCATTAGCACAGGCTTCCTTCTCCTGGCCCCTGGCGGGTTTTCCTTTATTTCGAAGGGTTTTGCCAGGGTGATTTGCTTCACCACCTCGGCCCTTACCGCCAGCGACATTCCGCCCTTTTCCTTATCACACTTCTCATATTCTGCTCTCTGTCTCCTGACTAGCTGCTCGACCTGATAGCATTCTTGAAGGTCATGGCCTTTGGTCCGATGGATCTTGCAGTATGGCCCATCACCCTTTCCGGCCTTCTCGGTAGCCACAACTTCCCGGCAATCAGCGCACATGGCAGTCTCCTTGCTGGGGACCTCAGCCTTGGCAATCTTGCCGGTAGGGGTGCCTGATCCTTCAACAGTCAACACTGCCTTATCCCTCCGCTTCTTACTGCGCTTCTTGCTTTTCTTCTGACTGGTTAATTCATCATCATCATCTGAACCAACATTGATGCAATCTTCCTCTTCGGGCAACTTCCTTCCCTCCTCCATCCGAGCACACTTAGCCATTAGGGTGTACAGCTCCTTCATAGTCTTGGGCAACCACGCTTTCATCTTAGAACGGATCCGGTGGTTGCGCACATAGCTCTGGAAGGCAGCTATCACAACTGCCAGATGGATATTTGGAATATTTCTATGAACTTTATTGAATCTCTGTAAATACTTACGGAGGGTTTCTCCTTCCTTCTGTTGGAGAAGTTGCATATCGCTGGGTCAGCCTGGCTCCTAGTGGCAACCGGTGAAGGCACCGATGAACTCATGGCACATGTCTACCCATGATGAAATAGAGTTCTCCGGCAGGTGCATCAGCCAAGACCTCACACTGGACTTGAGGGCCAAAGGGAAGTAGTTGGCGAACACCTTCTCATATCTTCCCCGGGCAGCCTGAACAGTGATGGTGTAGATCCTCAAGAACTCTGCCGGGTTCAGCCTCCCGTCGTACTTCTCAGGTATCTCTGGCTTGCATGTGCGAATGGACGCCCAACAAACTTACCATAACTCACGAGTGAAGGTAGGGTAGCCAACCTTGAAAGGCAGGGACCCACCAACACTGCGCGCGGGCTCGTCGACGTCGGGGCCGTCGCAGCCGTCGGCTCGGAGGAGGTTGCCGCGGCCCTGCTCGATGACGCACACGTCTCCTCACTGCCTATCTTCCGGGGTTCATCGTTGGCCTGGACGAGCTCGTGGATTAGAGGAGGCCATCGAGACGTCACTGGGGTCTTGATTTGGTCGCACCCGTGCTAGCTGCCGTGGCGGGGACTGCACCGGGGGGATGGCTCCCTCTGTACGGGCAGCAGCATGGGCCGTCGCCATTGCTTGGGGTTGTCGCGGTGGGCCAGCTCGTTGCGAGCCCTCTGCTTTGATGAAACCAAGTAGGCTTTGGATGGTCGCAGGCCATTTGTCCATCTGCTCGGCCGCCGGCGAAAACCTTAGTAGAAGTTGACCCCGCGCCATGGCCTCCGAGGCTGTGCTTGGTATAGATGATGATGAAGTCGATCACGCCGTTTCTCGACACCGGATGGAGCCAGCGGTGGCAGCACTACACCCCCGCTATTGCGGTGCAACCACCTGAATGGCAGGGTAGTGAGGCAGAGGCGCTCGAGGATAAATGGTTCCATTGGGCGCAGCAGGTTGATCGACTCGTCCGAGGGAAAGCGCGCCTATATCGGTCGCGCCTGTGACAGGGGCATCCGGCTGGCGGCGGCTCGCCCCAGATCGAGCCCCACCACTGTGGCTGTTCCCGTCGGCAAGCGGAGCATGGCTATCGAGGTGTTGCTGATGCTGCTCTCCTCCGGCGCCTCCTGATCCTGCATCGGTCGCGGGGGAAATGGTGGTGGTCCCACCTGCTCCGATCACATTCTCAACAGCGTTCGCGTCCTCGCACGTCTGCGTGCCCCCCGCAGCGTTGGAGGCTGCGGGCAGCGGAGCCTTCGAGGTGGATGGATGAGCCGAAGGACCTGGTTTCTTCTTGGGCGCCATGGTCGGCGGCACCGTCGAAGATGCAGATGGCGATGAAGGTGACGCGCTTCTTATGTCTTCAGGTTCACACAAGCGATCCCCCTATCTGGCGCGCCAAAGATGTCGCGAGAAACCACGGCCACCTATGGGACCAGGACGGCTCCTTGCTGGTTCGACAGGGGGAGTCGCGTTGCATAAAGAGCAGACCAACATGGGGCAGCACGACAGAGATCACACGGGCGGTTTTACCCAGGTTCGGGCCGCCACGAGGCGTAAGACCCTACTCCAGCTTTGGTGGATTGATGGTGGGAATGTAGTGGTGGTGCGTAGTACACTTTCCCGGCAAGGGTTGCCTTAGGGCGGCAGTGACTACGCGTGTACGGGGGTGCGAGTGATCCGACTTTCCAACCTCTCGAACTGTTGCCATGGGCTTCCTTTTATAGGCTAAGGAGTCACAATAGTGGCAAATTAGTCATTAGACACTGATAAGATAGCAAATAGTGTTATCATACCTAACTCTGCAGGCTAACAGTGTGCATTTAATGCACCGCTTAGCGTCACGTCGTTGGTTGCCCGGCAAGGCTTGCCGGGCTATCTTGCCAGCTACACGCCTGCTTGCCTGACACGTCATAGGACGGGTGTCATCTGCGGGTTCTCTTGGTAGAAAGTAGCTGCCATGTGGCGAATGGCTGCCACTTAATCACTCCGTAGCTTGACACCGCACTGATCGAAAATGTGAGTCATGGTGGAGTGGTCGGGGAGATGATCTGGCCTCCACAGGCCCTGGTAGGCCCTGCCGGGACGCCTTGGTCACTTTCTTCTAGGGGTGGCCTCGCCCCTTGTCGGGCTCTCCTGCCAGGCAAGGGAGGCTTTCTCTTGATGACATCTTGTTCTTCTAGCTTGGTCTTGGTCTCTCTGATCTGCTTGTTGGTTCTTTGAGTCTCTTGGTTTCTTGTACTCCGTCTTGGGCTGGTCCTTCAATTTTGATCTTGTGCATGTGCACATTTAGGGCAATAGACCTAGGGTCTGTTGCACCAACACCACGTGCTTAATGGAAGGCACTTAACCATCAGGAGGCTCGACACCACATTGATAAGTGATTTGCATTGTGGTGCGGTGGAACAGTGGTACCTTGGCAGGGGGTCCTTTGCCCTTGGTAGCCCTGGCAGGGGCAACCTTGGACTTGTGTTTGGGGTGGTCTCGACCTGACCGGGCTCTCCTGCCCGGCAAGGGAGTCCTTCCCAAGGTGGTGCTCTGTTGTCTTGTATGTTTGACTTGGTCTTCTTGATCCGCTCCTTGATCTCACAAAGAGTGGTTTCTCTAGTTTGGCCTTGCTTTGTATGCTGAAGTAACCATCCCTTCGTCAAGCCTTGGCTGCCAGGGTGGAGGATCCTTGTCCGTGCACAAGTCAGGGGAAATAAACACCCCTGTTTGTGTACCCCGACACGTACAAAGCAATATGTGCCACATGGAGTAATGAATGCGGTCTTTTCCTCATATTATTTTGACATGAATATCATGTGATATCCGGAGTATGCGTCAAGAAACAAGAGCAAGCCACAGTCGGTAGTGGAGTTCACAATCTGATCAATGCATGGCAAAGGGAAAGGATCTTTGGGACATGCTTTGTTGAGGTCAATGTAATCAATGCAAAGTCTCCATTTCCCATTTGCCTTGCGCATAACGACCAGATTCGTCAACCAAGTTGGATGTAACACTCCCCTAACCAGGCCTACTGCCTCAAGTTTCTTGATCTCATCTACTATAGACTCTTATTTTTCCAAAGCTTGCTTCCTGACCTTCTGCTTGACGGGCCGAGCATGAAGGCAGACAGCTAGGTGGTGCTGAGTTACCTCCCTGGGAACACCGGTGATATTAGATGGTTGCCATGCAAACTCATCTACATTCGCCCACAGGAAGGCAATGAGTGTGCTTTCCTATTTGCTATCAAGGGTGGCACCAACGATGAAAGAACCGCCAGTGTCATCCTTCCTTACTAGCACTTTCTTTGTCATAGGTGGAGCGGCCTTGGTTTTCTTGCCATTAGAGCTTTCTAGTAAGTCCTCAACGGGGATGCGTCACTCCGAGGAGGTGCACTTCCCGGAAGCCTTGATGGATGTCTTGTTGGGTTTCTGGCTTTTCTTCTCCTTGGTGGGGTTTGTGGTCTTAACGGACTCGGCGGCCACTGCTTCTTTGTAGAGCTTGTCTACACATATAACTGCATCTTTCTTGTCGGAGTTGATTGTGATGACACCCATGGGCCCTGGCATCTTCAGGGTATTGTAAGCATAGTGGGATGCTGCCGTGAATTTGGCCAAGGCTGAGCAACCAAGAATTACATTGAATGGGAAGGGAATCTTGACAACATCGAACACGATCTTCCTCGGTCCTGTGATTCAGCTCCCCACCAAGTGTCACCGGTAGCGTGATCTTCCCTTTTGGCCCACTCCTTCCTGGGTTGATTCCCTAAAATGTCCCGGTCTTTTTGAGATCTTCCTTAGGAATTTGCAGCCTCTCAGTCACCTTAGGAGAGATCAAGTTCAAGCCAGCCCCACTGTGAACAAGTATTTTCGTGACTTTGAGGTTGCGTATTGTCGGTGAGACTAACAAAAGCAAACACCCAACCACTGTTGTGCGGTCAGGGTGGTCCTCAACATCGAAAATAATAGGCATGTGAGACCACTTGAGGGGCCTTTGAGCTTCTGTTGTCGGTTCCGCCGCATTGACCTCACACGCCCACTGCTTGAGCTGGCGGTGAGAGGAGTGCAAAGACGCACCCCTGTCAATGCACATGCCTTCAGTTGCCTTCTGGAACTCGGGTTCACTCAACTCATCATCATCCTCATCCTCACTCTCTCCGTCTTCTTCTTTCTTCTCTCTGCCCTTGGCGGGCTTCTCTTTCTTCTGGTTAACATTGTCGCAGCGTCCACCTCGACCGCCGCGAACCTTCTTACCGGATCTAGATGTTCCATCCTAGCCCTTCTCCTTGTCCCACTTCTCATAGTCAGCCTTTTGTTTCTCAACTAGCTGTTCAACTTGTCGGCACTCCTGGAGGACGTGACCCTTGGTACGGTGAATCTAGCAGTACGGCCCATCAGATTTGTCGGTCTTCTCTGATGTCACGACAACCTGGCAATCAGTGCACTCAGTTGCTTCCTTGCCAGGGCCTTCCGCCTTGGTTTTCTTGATGGGGCCGGAGTCGCCAGATCCTTCTACAGCCATAACCGACATCTCTTGCGCTTTCTGTTGCGCCTTCGACCTTCTTCCCTGGGACGGTGGTGGTGTCATCTGAGTCAACTTCAATGCCAGCATTCTCCCCAGGAAGCTTTCTCCCTTCTTCAGCCCGTGCACATTTGTCTGCCAACATATAAAGCTCGTGATGGTCTTTGGCAATCGTACATGCATTTTCTCCCGCATCTTATGATTGTGCATGTTCGTGTGGAATGCGGAAATCATAGCTGCAGGGTGCACATCGGGATGTTGTGGTGTACACAGCTGAACATCTAGATATATCTACGAAGATCTTCCCCTTCACTCTATGGGATCACTTGCAAGTCACTAGGCAACACGGGGACATCTGGCATCCGAAAGCGCCAACAAATTCACTGCAAAGATCTGACCACGAGGAAATGGAGTTCTCTGGCAAGTTCATTAGCTAGGCTCGCACGTTTGAGCATCAATGGGAAATAGTTGGCTAAAATATTTTCATCCCTTCCCCCGGCAGCATGCATAGCGATTGTGTAAATGAACAAGAATTCTGCCGGGTCCAGCTTGCCGTCGTACTTTTTGGTACTTCGGGCACGAACGTGCGGATGTATGGTCAACAGACTTGCCGCATCTCACGTGTGAAGGCAGGGCACCTGACCTCGTAAGGTAGGTACCCTCAAACAACGGACGCCGGCTCGTCGACGGTTGGGGCATTGCGCTCATCTGATTGACGGCGTGCCTCCCGGTGTAGTTAATGGTGGTGCAAGCATCTTCTGCCCGCCTCTCCAGGAGCACTTGCCACTGATCTTGCTGGGTCCGCGGGTCTAAGGAGGCCATTGACACGTCATCGGGTTGTGCATCTCGCCGAGGTCGCTGTGATTGCCCATGCTGCGGCTGAAGTTGTTGTCGTGGAGGTCATTGCACCGTTGGTGCACCACCTGCCACACAGCCATCAGTTTGAGCTGCGCATGCAGTTTGCGGGCACCGCGAGGATTCCGCCAACTGGGATTTGTTTGCGTTGGCAAACTCGATCAAGCTCCGGATGGTGGCTCTCCATGTGTCCATCTTATCAGCTACTAGAGGAAAATCCAGTAGCATCTGGGCCCGCGCCATCGCTTCTGTTGCTGTAGAGGGCATGTTAGAGCATGAAGAACATGATGTCGCTCGACTCCTGGCAGAGCCAGTAGGAGCGCTGTTACGGTCTTGTCGCCGAACTGCGAAAGCGGAAGTAGGTTGATGAGGCAGGAGTTGTGCGTGGAGGTCCTCGACCTGATCGATAGGCGTCTTGTCGTGCGGGCACAACTATGAAGGCACAATAACGCCGCTCGGCGTCACGTCACTCTCGTCTTGTGGTGGACGCAGCGTGTGCCTTGAAGTAGTACCTCTAATAGCCGCCGCTGGAGTCACCGCAGCAGGAGGGTCACGGCCCACGCCCGATCGGGCAGGGTCACTCCAACGGCTTTGTTCGCCGATGCGCTGCGGAGGCGGGGGCTACGCACTTGCGCCGGCCGTGCTGTTGTTGCTATCTTTGCCGGAGGGGTGGGGAAGGTGCCCTACTCCAGGGTCTCTACCGCCAGCTTCCATCGTAGTGGGCACAGCGACCGCATCGCCTGTGCTCTCCATGCTCATCACAGTGTCCGCGCTGTTTGCAGCGGCTGCGCCGCCTGCAGCCGTGTCTGATGGGAGTTTGGATGCTGATGGTTTCGACATCATGGAGCCATTATTCTTGGGTGCCATGAAGGGTGAAGGAGATGTTGAGCTTGATGAGGTCGACTTGCCATTCGCCGGCTTGATTCACGTCGGCACATTCCCTACCTGGCGCGCCAAAGATGTCAGCATGGAGTCGGCGATCTATGGGGCTGGGCTACCCATTTGCTGGTTTGGTGAGGGGGTGAACATGACGTAAAGAGCAAGATGACGAGGGACACAATGGTTTTTACCCAGGTTCAGGCCACTGATAAGTGTAAAACCCTACTCATGGTTTGGTTTATTGATGGGGTGTGTCTGCAAACACGCGGAGCACTCTCCCCGGTAAGTCACAATGAGAGGGCTGCTGAACGAGTACCTACGCATGAAGTTGCATGGGGTTCGAACCCTTGTAAAGGTTGCCTTGGACCTCCTTTAACAGTTCAAGGGGTTACCACAGTGGCTAAAGGGTCTTTATGGGGTGATTAGATGGAAACAGATGTATCATACCTAACTCTACTAGTTAGCACAAAATTCATTAAATGTATCGCTATGTGCGATGAGGAGGAGGACCCCGGCAAGGTTGCCGCACCACTCGCTCATCTTCCTTCTATTATGTTGACACGCCATTAGTACGAGTGTCAATAAAGGTAATTCTCCCTCCAAAGGGCTGCCACGTGTCCGACAAGCTTCACCTAACTGCCTGCGAGCTCGACACCTCACCAATGGGTGACAACCTGCTCTATGAGGTGGAGCGCTGGCGTTCTTGCGTTGGCCTGCCGGGCCTAGCGCCTGCAGGGCTTCATCTTGCCGGGCTCGGCTCACTGGCAAGAGCTATCTTTGACATGTAGTTTGTCTTGGTCTTCTTAATGCGCTCCTTGATCTCATGAAGAGCTGCTCTTTTAGCATCTGCTCTTTTAGCCTGGGAAAACTTTGTTTGAAAATCTACCCTTGCCGGGAAAGCTGCAACTCGTCTACGCATAAGTCAGGGTATTATGTCCCTTGTCTAATACACCGACACTCTGCTGCAGATTAGTCTCCAGGTGTGGTTGAATTTACAACTCATCTGCTAATACTTAGAAATATTCTTTGGCTCCCCTTATGTCAAATCAATAAATTTGGGTTGAATACTCTACCCTCGAAAACTATTGTGATCCCCTATACTTATGGGTTATCAATACTTTTTTATGGCGCCTTTGCTGGGGAGCATAGCTATAATTGTTGAGTCACTTGGGATTTATATCTGTTGATCACTATGAAGAATCTTAACAATATAGAACTAAGATTGTTCCCCCTAAGATGATGGGAGGTAAGGAACTGCCATCTAGCTCTGCACATGATTCACCTTCTGTTTTAAGAAAGCTTGCAACTCCACAACCTGCTATTAATTTTGATATGTCGCAAGTAATTGATGATGCTACTTCTATTATGAATGATGCTTATGATGATTCTAGTACCTTGCTTGATAAGACTATGCCACTAGGTGAATTTGTTGATGAACAACTTGCTAGAGCTAAAGAAATTGAGAATGCTGGAACAAATGAAATTACTGAAACTAATGAAATTATTGAAACTGAGAATTATGAATCACCTCTTGGAACTAGTGTGCCTAGATATGAATGGCCTGAGATACTTGAGGGTTATGTTATGGATGGAGAGGTTGCTAGGGATTTTCTTGCTTGTAAGGATAGAGATGATCTTAAGAAGTTATTATGCAGGCTAGAAGAAAAATCTTTGAATGCTAGAATGAAATATGATCCTAAGTTTGCTACTTCACCTATCTTTATTATTGATAGGATTATGAATCCTCTTTCGACCCAGAGTTAATTACTTTGGTTGATTCTGATCCTTTCCATGGCTATGAAGCTAAAACTCTTGTGGCACATCTTACTAAATTAAATGATATTGCCACCATATTGCTCATGATGAAAAATCTGCAATTACTATATTCTCAAGTTATTTCCTTTCTCGTTAAAGGGTGATGCTAAGATATGGTACAATACTCTTGCTCCTGGATGTGTGCTTAATCCCAGGATATGATTTATTACTTCTTTGGAAAATACTTTCCCGCTCAAAAGAAACAAGTTGCCCTACAGGAAATATTTAACTTTGTGCAAATTGAAGAAGAGAGCTTCCCCCAAGCTTGGGGGAGGCTTCTCCAATTACATAATGCTTTGCCTGATCATCCTCTCAAATAAAATGTAATATTTGATATCTTCTATAACGGACTAACCCATGCTTCTAGGGACTTCCTAGATAGTTGTGCTGGTTGTGTTTTCAGGGAACAAACTGTTCAACAAACTAAGGAATTATTGAATAATATATTGAAGAATTATGATGAATGGACACTTCCGGAACCACCGCCTAAACCCATTATGAAGAAGAGGGGTGTTTTATTTCTCAGTCCTGAAGATATGCAATAAGCAAAGAAATGTATGAGGAAAAAAGGTATTAAAGTTGAAGATCTTAAGAATTTGCCACCTATTGAAGGTGGTAGAGGTAATTTCTTATAAATTTTGATGAAGGTGATATCCCTTATAATAAACATCCTCGTCAATGCTTGTATGAATTTGATAATTACATTATTAAGCAAGATCATTTCAATGCAAATGTTATGAAACAGTTAAAACAAAATGCTTATATCATTGAACACTCAGTGACTTGTTGTTTAGAATTGTTAATGATTTCAAAGATGTTAGTAAACATGCTTCTATGGTTCAAACTCAGTTAGAACAAGTTGCTAAATCTCAAAGTGAGTTGCTTAATGAAATGAATAATAATATGAATGATCATGCTGTTAGAGTAATGACTAGAGGAGGTAGAATGACTCAGAAGCCACTTTATCTTGAAGATCACCCTAAAATAATTGAACAAGACTTTCAAAGAATTAATGCCGATGCACCTAGTCCTAGTAAAAAGAAAAGAAAAAGAAAAATGATAGGACTTTGCATACTTCCAATGAACCCGAGGTAGAAAAACCTTCTGATCTTAACAATGATGTCTCTATCTCTGATGCTGAAACTCAATCTAGCAGTGAACATTCACCTAGTGATAATGAAAATGACAATGATGATGTTCATGAAGATGCTCAACCAGATAATGATAAAGAACCTAACAATGATGTTGAAATAGAACTTGTTGTTGATCTTGATAACCCACCTTCTAAAAATAAATGTTATGATAAAAGAGACTTTATTGCTAGAAAACATGTTAAAGAAAGAGAACCATGTGTTCAAAAACCATTGCCCTTTCCACCTAAACCATCTATGAAAAGGATGAGGAAGAATTTGAATGCTTTGCTAACATGCTTAGGCCAGTCTTTTTGTGTACTTGTTTGACAGATATTTTAAAGATAGCCCCTTAGGCTAAATATATGAACGACATTGTCACTAATAAAAGAAAAATACTTGAAGCTGAAATCTCCACCATGCTTACTAATTATTCTTTTAAGGATGGATTACCTAAGAAACAAGGAGATCTAGTAATACCAACTATACCATGCTCCATTAATAGAAGTTATGTCAAAACTGCCTATGTGATTTGGGACCCGATGTTAGTGTTATGCCTTTCTCTTTATTCCAAAGACTAGATTTGAATACACTCACACCAATTGAAACATCATTCCAAATGGCTGACAAATCAACTGCCATACCTATCGGTATTGGTGAGGATGTGCCCATTGTTGTTGCAAATGTTACTATCTTAACAGACTTTGTTATACTTGAGATGCCTAAGGACGGCAACATGTCGATTGTCCTTGGTAGACCATTTTTGAATACTACAGGGGTTGTTATTGATTGCAATAAAATCAAATTCACTTTTCTATCAGTGGTAATGAGCATACAGTGCACTTTCCAAAGAAACAATTTCAAGTGAATGGTATTAATGTTATTGAAAAGACTCCGACAATTACTATTTGAAGTTTTCAACTCCCTCTTCCTACTGTCAAAAATAAATATTAAATACTTATTGTTGGGGATATGCATATCCCCGTTAAGGTAACCTAGTGTTTTACGAAAATTCTCTTGGTTAATGTTAATCAAAAGTGGTTGTTAATAAGACTCGATCAACCTTATTAATGAATTATTTTCGAGCCGCATGTAGTCGATGAATTTAGTAAGAACAACCTATGTCCCTACCTTTTGTTTTATGTTATTTTTAGTCAAATACAATAAAATGCCATGTTTATCCTAATTTCTGAATTATCCGTGCAATAAAAAATAGCCCAAAAATAAAAGTGCTCAGAATGTCATGAAATTTTAACACGATTTTTTTGAATATTTGACAATTTCTGGCACTAAAAACATCACAAGGGGGTGCCCCAGGTGCCCACTAGGCACCAGGGTGCGCCACACCCACCTAACGTGCCCTGGTGGGTAGTGGGCCCCATGTCGTGGTCCTAAGACTGACAGTAGGAAGGGGGTAGGTATGGAGAGGTAAGATCTCAGCTATGATGAAGTTGTACACACAGGATTTACGAGTTCAGGCCCTTCACAATGGAAGTAAAAGCCCTATGTCTCAGTGCCCGGAGGCGGTCGATTGGATTATATGTGTGTGGTGTTACAGGGGGTGTGAACCCTTGTGCCAGAGGAGGGGGTGGCTTATATAGAGTGCGCCAGGACCCCAGCCATCCTGCATTACAAGGGGTTCAATGTACATAAAGATGGGGTGTTACTGATAACGCCAACCATAAGTGCTATTAATGATCTTAAAGACTACGGAGTGAACGCCTGACCGTTGCAGTGCTGAGTGGCTCCTGGTCTTCAGTAGGTCGAGTGGTTCCTTGTATGGTCGAGTGAAATCAGGTAAGAGGAATACCCCGAGTGATATGGTTGGTCGAGTGGATTGCACTCGACGCCTTCCCTGGGTATTCCTTGCTGTCTCTTGGACTTCTTTACTTCTAGGGTAGTGACCTTGGGTAGGGCGTATAGGTCAAGCCTGTGACCCTACCCTAGGTCTGTATCCTCATCATTAGCCCCCGATTGGATTAAGGTTCGAGTGGAAAGAAGGTTGAAGTTGATCTTGGTTCGAGCCTTGCGCTTCACGAGTGTTTTACGCAGGATGGAAGACTCATGTTGAATCTTCAGCTTCGATTCAGTTGCCTTGATCGATTCAGAAAGTTACCGAGTGAATTTGTTACATCATCTGTCAAGTGTTGTTTTGGGGCGCAGAATCTTTGGCGCGATTGATTGCTGTGCATCCCGGATTTCACGGGATTCAAAATGTCGGGGAAGCGTGTGGGACGGAGCGTGCCGAAGTAAGCGGGGTGGATAAACATGAGCGCCTCGATCTCCGCGTCACCTTTTTCGCCACGTGCGTCGCGTGCAACTATTGCGGGATTTGACAGGATCACCTAGGCCCGCACGTCAGCCACTCGGAAGCGGCCCTTTATAAGGCGATTCAAGGCGCCTGCATTGTGCGTGTCTGTTTTCCCCCTCTTCTTCTGCTTCTCCACTGCATCCGGCTCCTCCACTCTCGACGCCGCCGCTCTGCCACCATGGTGAAGGACAAGACGGCGGCGCTGGAACGACCAAAGAAGGCGACGGGGGCGGTAAAGGGCAAGAAGCAGAATCGTGGGTCGTCGTCGCGCTCGGCGCTGCCGCCAGGTTGGATCCAGGGCGATTGGATCCGGTCTTCGCTCCGGCAGGAAGATCTGGACAAGCAGGTGGAGCCGGGCTGATCGCCAAGGGTGCAGCGAGGTTACCGGAGGGGGAGGCGGAGCCATAGCCTCGATCGAGTGACTGTGTATTGCTCGCCACCCATGTCGACCGGGGCTTCTCTCTTCCTCCGCACCCCTTCTTCCGGGGCTTCTTGAACTTATTCGGTGCCCAACTCCATCACTTTTCTCCCAATACCATCACGTACCTTGCTGCATTTGTGTCAATGTGCGAGAACTTTCTAGGGTGTCGACCGCATTGGGGTCTTTTCAAGCATATTTTCACCATCCGTTCTCAGACGGTGAAGAAAGCAAACATGAGTGACGAGAAAACCCATGTCATTCAGATGTGTGGGGGTTTGGGTATCCAGAAGAGGCAGATGAGCTCTTTCCCTTCCATGATTCTTCCTGAATCGGTTAGAGGCTGGCAGTCGACCTGGTTCTATTGCCAGGACCTCGCAACTCCAGGTCAGTCGATCGGACTTCCCCACTTCACCTTTGACCATGTTCAGACTCCTTCCTCGCTGAAAGTGACTACTGCTGAGAGCGTGGAGACGAACATGCTAGTTGAGAGGGTGGTCCAACTGATCGATCAGGGCGTCACTGGCATGGACCTGCTGGAAGTATTCCCCAGTCAACGCATCCAACCTCTCTAGGCCCGTGACTATCCCATGTGGATGTACTCTGGGGCTGACAACACTGCTCGGGTTCACCCAGAAGAAGTACCGGCCAAGATAGTGGCCATGTGGTTGAAGAGCATTACAGGCAACAAGGACAACCCAGAGGAGCCAGGAGAGTCGTCCCCTTCAGAGATGACAATCAGCCTAACAAGGTGTGTCCTCCGTTCCGACTATTTTTGAATACACATTCCGACTGCTCTTGAACCCGACTGACTTTTACTCGACTTCTTGTCTTGTAGGTTTTTACTGACATGTATTCGATGCCCAATGGTGAACAAGTTCTGGAGCAAGGCCAGGAGGGAGAGGCCAGTGCGGAGGAGAGTGGCGAAAGGGAATCTTCAGATAAAGAAGATGAGGAGGAAATCAAGGAGTTAGTGAAGAGGAGGCGGTCAGACTCGCTGCCTCGCTCTAAACACCGATCCAAGCAACACCATGACCCGGCAGGCGGGCGTGGAAAGAACGTGGCCCCTAGCACCCAAACGCAGAAGCGCACCCGGACATCGACTCCGGGTCCAACAGAGAAAGTCGCCAAGCAGCCCAAGGTTGCTCCTCCAAAGGCTCGGAAGACTCTGCCGAGGATCACGATGGACGTCCATGTTGCCTCAGGGTGAGCATATTTCCTGTGCTTATCTCTGTCGACTGATTCTTCTATTCTGACAGAATGGATCGTGTACCTTTCCAGCCCAACCTCTGTCGTGACTGACATGGATATTGACAAGGCTCCAGGAGATGAATAAACCGATGATGCGGCCACCTCCCGAGCTGGTGAGTCCGCTCGACCAAAACTTATTTTGTCGATTGAGTTGTCGGTCAGTTGAATTTCTGATGTTTTTCTTTTTGCTGCAGCTCCACGAGACATCGTCGTGCTTTCTGATGATGAAGAAGAAGAAGTGCCTCTGAGGGAGAGGAGAAGGAGAGGCAAGGGCTCGAGCGGGGGAGGGCTTGAAGTTCAAGCCCCTCAGTCAATGCTGGTGCTTCAGGCGGTGGTCGAGTGATCCGGAGATCTGGTTTGGACCAATGTCACATTCTTTGACCCGCTGACGACTGATCGTCCGTCAGGGTTGACTGCTCCGGCTCCTGCTGCTCTAGTGCAACTCCACGCATTCGACCTAGTGGCTGCCTCGGCCGCCTTGGAGCCATCACTCTTTGCTGCATACCAAACTCCAGATGACTCGCCAAGTGCTACCAGGGAGGATCTTCGCCAGGTGAATCTTGTTACGGAGCAGGTGAAGGTGATGCACGAGGCCAGTTAGGTGGCCTATAATGCCAGCACCACTCTGCCGACCAATGTTAAGGTCAGTTATCTCCCGACTGGACTTTTGAACGCTGCCCATATGTGCATCTACTATCATGGGTCTATGTTTCATATCCAATCACCCACTAGGGTGTGCTTGCTTTAGAGTTTAAGAGGTCTTCCACTCCACTCGACTCATGCTGAGTCAAGTGTTTTGTCCGAACCAGTGGGGGCACGCAAAGTGCACCCACTGGGTGTAGTCCCCGAGACCACGGTCGACTGCTGGCAGTCGGCTAAGGTCTGAGAACCTATTTATTTATTTATTTTTTGACTCATGCTGGGCAGACCATGCTGAGTGTTGATCTAAACTAGTGGGGGCACGCTAAGTGCACCCACTGGGTGTAGTCCCCGAGACTACTGTTGAATGTTTGATTCGGCAGTAGTCTTAGAGTAACTTTCACTGTCATTGCCTTTTGTTTCTGTCGACTGATATCTCTCTCTCGCTGACTGCAGAGGTCTTGTTATCTTGGGGCTCAACTTTCTGAGTTGAACGAGAAGCAAATCAGCCTCAATCTTGATCTTGAACTGGCGAAGAAGAACCTCAAGACTGCTCAAGAAGAAACAACCATCATGGGAGGTAACCAATCGACACCTGTCCACCTCGTGGCTTGCGCCTTTCAGTGTTTTTTCTTTCAGTCTCTTTGAACCGAGTGACTTCACACGAAGTGATGTGCATAGTGAAAACCGTCAGCTTCAAGCTCGTCTCAAGAGTGTTGTTTCTTTAGAGAAAATGAAGGAAGCTCTGGAGAAGAACGATCTGGATCTTGCTGCTGCTCAGAAGGAGGCACGAGAGAAGACAACACTTCTGAACAAGAAGCTGGCTTCGGTCGGCAAGTTGGAAGAGGAGAACTCGAAGCTGAAGACTGCCATCTCTGAAGCCAATCAGGAAGTTGAGCAACTAAAGAAGGACAAGGAGAACCTGACCAATGAAGTCAGAAGCCTCAAAACCAAGACGGGCGAGCTGGAGTCCTATCTGGGACAACTTGCTGCAAAACTGGTCCTGAAGCTTGAAGGTATCATCGTTCGACTGGTTAGTTTCCGTCGATTGGAATGTCTTGTTATATCGTCGACTCACTATTTTTCCTGATTGTGTAGAACTTTGCCAGGACTTTGAGGCTGAGACTGGGCGAGTCGAGACGGGTCTCGACCCCATCAATTGTCCTGTGAAACATGACGTTGCGACAAACTTGCTGTGGTTGGAATCATGCATGGACAGTGATGTTGCTTATCAGGCTCGACTGAAGGCAGCGATGACTCGGGTTGATGTTGAACTCTAGCCTCAGGCGGAACTTTCACAAGATCTCGAGTCGCTGATGACTCTTCTAAATCAGATCCCTGGCCGAGTGCAGGAATGGAAGAAATCATCTGCTCATTGTGGCGCTGACGTTGCCATGTCATTGGTCCGAGTGCACTGCAAAGACGCCAGAGAAGACAAGCTGGCAGCCCTCAAGGTTGTGAATACTAAGAAGCACACCTTCCAGTCCTTCATGGACACCTTCCTTGAGGCTGCCACTCGTTTTGCAGACAGCATTGACCTTGACAGCTTTTGTGATCCAGCCAACCCTTCCCCCGACGAGTGACCGAAAAACATTATGCTTCACCTTTATTTGCCTCGGAATGCCGAGTGATTTTGTAATCACTGAAACTCCTTCGATCCTAACACCCGAGCACTTTAATCTGTGGTCTAGAACCTTTGGATTTATCTGAACTTGGTTTATCTTTGCATATGTTGTGTTTGTCTTCGAGTGGAACTTGTTCTTCGCTCGGATTAGTTTTTGTACTTTTGATGCAGCTTTGAGGAAGGTGCCGCAGTCGAACTCTACCTCGTCGTCCTTGCGGGTCGGGTTGGAGCAGCTATTGGATGAGCCCTTGGCAGCATTGATCAGCTCATCAGCGAGGCACTCAGCAATGGTCTTGACGTTCCTGAAAGCGGTTCGCCTTGGCATCAGCTGTTGGATGAACCCTTGACAGCATTCATCAGCTCATCAGTGAGGCGCTCCGCAATGGTCTTGATGTTCCTGAAAGTGGTTCGCCTTGGCATCAGCTATTGGATGAATCCTTGGCAGCATTGATCAGCTCATTAGCGAGGCACTCAGCAATGGTCTTGACGTTCCTGAAAGCGGTTCGCCTCAGCAACATGCTCAATCTCGTCCTTCTTCTTGATGGTGCAGCTCTAAGGAGGGGGTCGTAATCAACCTTCACCTCGCCGTCCTTGTGGACCGGGATGGAGTGTATGGCTAAGTCTCTGAGTGAGAAGATCGGGTTTCACTCGGAATGTATTTTCAAACTTAGGCGAGTACTGGACTGCAGCTAAGCCCCCGAGTGAGAGGATTTCTCACCACTCGGTAGGATTTTTTTAAATTTAGACAAGTATTGGACTGCAGCTAAGCCCCCGAGTGAGAGGATTGCTCACCACTCGGTTGGATTTTTCAAACTTAGGCGTGTACTGAACTACAACTAAGCCCCCGAGTGAGAGGGTTGCTCACCACTCGATAGGATTTATTAAACTTAGGCGAGTACTGGACTACAGCTAAGCTCCCGAGTGATAGGATTGCTCACTACTCGGTAGGATTTTTT
>NC_041381.1:237101021-237176184 GCF_002162155.2 Triticum dicoccoides | reverse complement strand
AACAGATTCGCAGCTAAGCCCTCGAGTGGGAGACTTTCTCACCACTCGGTAGGATTTTCCAAACTTAGGCGAACTAGATTCGCAGCTAAGCCCCCGAGTGGGAGACTTGCTCACCACTTAGTAGGATTTTTCAAACTTAGGCGAGTACTGGACTGCAGCTAAGCCCCCGAGTGAGAGGATTGCTCATCACTCGGTAGGATTTAAAAAAAACTTAGGCGAGTACTGGACTGCAGCTAAGCCCCAGAGTGAGAGGATTGCTCACCACTCGGTAGGAGTTTTTAAACATAGGCGAAACAGATTCGCAGCTAAGCCCCCGAGTGGGGGGCTTGCTCACCACTCGGTAGGATTTTGTTTTTCAACTTAGGTGAAACGGATTCGCAGCTAAGGCACCCACTGGAGGATTTAGAACATGTAAAAAAGGAACACCAATTGTTCGGGAGACTGTAAAATCATGCCTTTGATAATCAAACTAGAAGGTATTTCTTATTACATCTCCACAGTCTGAATGCTTAAGAGTAAAAGGGGCGGAGCAGCTCCGCATTCCAAGCGTGTGGCTCGTCTTTGTTGTGCTCGACGTTGAAAAGATGGTATGCTCCGCTGTGGAGCACTTTGGTGACAATGAAGGGGCCTTCCCAAGCAGGAGCGAGCTTGTGTGGTTTCTGCTGGTCCACCCGAAGAACCAAGTCTCCTTCCTGAAATGCCCGAGCCCTCACATTTCTGGCGTGGAATCGATGCAAGTCTTGTTGATAAATGGTCGACCGGATCAAGGACATCTCTCTTTCCTCTTCCAGGAGGTCAAATGCATCTTGCCGAGCCTGTTCTGCTTCATCTTCTGAGAAAAGTTTGACTCAGGGTGCATTGTGAAGCAAATCACTCGGGAGTACAGCTTCAGCTCCATAGACTAAGAAGAACGGAGTTCGGCCAGTCGACCGATTAGGAGTTGTCCTCAATCCCCAAAGTACTGATGGAAGTTCATTGACCCAGGCGCCTGCTGCATGCTTGAGGTCACGCATCAATCGGGGTTCCAGTCCTTTGAGAATCAATCCATCTGCTCTTTTAGCTTGTCCATTCGACTGAGGATGGGCCACTGAAGCATAGTCGACTCTAGTGCCTTGGGAAGCACAAAAGGCTCTGAACTTGTCAGAATCGAAGTTTGACCCATTATCAGTGATGATGCTGTGTGGAACACCATATCTAAAAATTAATTCTCTGATGAAACTAACAGCTGTACTCTCTTGAAGGTTTTTGATGGGCTTGGCTTCACTCCATTTGGTGAACTTGTCGACTGCTATGAGCACATGGCTAAAGCCACTCCTGCCAGTCCTCAGAGGTCCAACCACATCTAATCCCCAGACAGCGAAAGGCCAGACGAGTGGAATAGTCTTCAGAGCTGACGTGGGTTTATGGGACATGCTGGAGTAAAACTGACAACCTTCACATTTGTCTACTATTTCTTTCGCCATCTCGTTGGCATGTGGCCAGTAAAATCCGGCTCAGTATGCTTTTGCTACGATGGTCCGAGACGACGCATGGTGACCACAGGTCCCCAAGTGAATATCATTGAGGATCATTCAGCCTTCTTCTGGTGTGATGCATTTCTGGATGACTCCAGTTACACTTTCTCTGAACAACTGTCCTCTTAACACAGCAAAGGCTTTGGATCGTCGGACGATCTGTCGAGCCTCTTCTTCATCCTCTGGAAGCTCTTTCCTAAGAATGCATGCAATGTATGGCACTGTCTAGTCGGGAGTGATGACCAAAACCTCCATGATCAAGTTGACCACGGCTAGGATTTCCACTTCAGTCAGATCTGTGGCACTCTTAGGCTGTGGGGGCTCTTAAGTGAAAGGATCTTCTTGAACTGAAGGTGTGTGAATATGTTCCAAAAACACATTGCTGGGAATGGTCTCTTTTTGGATCCTATCTTTGCCAAGTCATCTGCAGCTTGATTTTTCAGTCGGGGTATATGGTGAAGCTCCAACCCCTCAAACTTCTTTTCCATCTTTCTTACTGCGTTGCAATAACCAGTCATAGCCGGGCTCCTGACATCCCACTCTTTCATTACTTGATTAACCACCAAATCTGAGTCACCGTAGACCATGAGGCGATGGACGCCGAGTGAAATTGCCATACACAACCTGTATAAAAGTGCTTCATATTCAACTTCATTGTTGGAGGAATCAAAATGAATCTGGAGACCATAGCTGAGCTTGTCCCCATGGGGGATACCAATACTAACCCAGCGCCGGAACAACTCAGCATCTTGGAGCCATCAAAGAACATGGTCCAATGCTCCGAGTGAACTTGAGTCGGCAGCTGTTGCTCAATCCACTCGGCAAGGAAATCTACAATTGCTTGGGACTAGATAGCTTTCTTTGCCTCAAACTTGATATCCAATGGAAGGAGTTCAATCGCCCATTTTGCCACTCGACCAGTTGCATCTCTGTTGTTCAGAATTTCAGATAATGGTGCATCAATGACGACTCTAATGGAGTGATCAGAGAAATAGTGTGCAACCTTCTTCATGGTCATGTAGATTCCATAAACAAGCTTCTGATAATGCGGATATCTCTGCTTGGATGGAGTCAAAACTTCAGAAAGATAACACACTGGGCATTGAACTTTATATGTTTTTCCTTCTTCTTCCCGCTCGACCGTGAGTACTGTACTGACAACTTGTCCAATGGCTACAATGTCATCCATATATGCTTCCACATTTCGACTGATTTGAGTGAAAAGGCACTTCTGAATCATCCTCATGAATGTGGCGCCAGCATTTTTGAGACCAAATGGCATGGTGAAATAGCAAAAGCACCCGAATGGGGTGATGAAAGCCGTTTTTATTTCATCGGGACCATATAGTCGGATCTAATGATACCTGAAATATGCATCTAGAAAAGACAAGAGCTCACACCCCGCAGTCGAGTCAACAATCTGATCGATGCGGGGGAGAGGGAAATGATCTTTCGGGTAGGCCCAATTGATATGCTTGAAATCGATGCACATACGAAGTGAATCGTCCTTCTTAGGGACCATGACTACATCGGCAAGCCATTCGGAGTGGTAAATCTCTCGGATGAACTCCGCTGCTAGGAGTCGAGCCACTTCCTCGCCAATTGCTTTTCTCTTTTGCACGGCGGACCATCGAAGATGCTCTGTGACAGGTTTTGCCTTTGGATCGACATGCAAATGGTGCTCAGCCAGTCGCTTGGGTACACCCGGCATGTTAGAAGGTTTCCATGCAAAGATGTCCCAGTTCTCACGGAGGAACTAGATGAGCGCTTCTTCCTATTTGCTGTCGAGTGTTGTTGAGATATGAGTCGGTGCAACATTGGGATTGGTAGGGTGAATATGAATCGGCTTCGTTTCTCCGGACGACTGAAATGCAGAATCTGTGGCAGGCTTCTTGGCTCGTAAAAAATCACTCGGATCTGCATTTTTCTGAAATTCTTGCAATTCAACTGCTGCCATTTGTGCATCGGCGATTTTAGAACCCTTCTGGAAGCATTCTCTGCCTTCTGCCGATTGCCAGTGACTGTGATCACTCCTCTGGGGCCAGGCATCTTCAGCTTGAGGTACACGTAACATGGCCGAGCCATAAAATGCGCATAGGCAGGCCTACCCAGAATAGCATGATAAGCACTCTGGAAACCCACTACTTCAAATGCCAACTTTTCCTTACGGTAATTCTGGGAATCACCAAAAACCACGTCAAGGGCGATCTGGCCGAGTGATTCGGCTTTCTTTCCAGGGATAATGCCATGAAAACTCATATTGCTTTCGCTTAGCTTGGACATCGGAATGCCCATCCCTTTTAAGGTTTCAGCATAAAGGATATTCAGGCCACTACCACCATCCATTAGCACTTTGGTCAGTCGAGTGCCTTCAACAACTGGGTCGACCACCAATGCTTGCCTCCCAGGAGTGGCTATGCCCGGGTGATCAGACTGGTCGAATGTGATGGTTGTTTGTGACCATTTGAGGTATGTAGTCGTCGTTGCTGGGGCAACCATATTTACCTCTCTATTGATAACTTTCAATCGACTTTTTCTCTCAACATCACCAAAAATCACCAGGGTGGAATTGACCTTAGGATAACCATCATCTTCCTCTTCGTCCTCGTCCTTGTCCGACTCCTTTTCCTTCTCACTGGGTTGTTTCTCTCGGAATTGCTGGATCAGGAGTCGACATTGCCGAGTGGTGTGCTTAGGATAAATCAGATTACCCTCTTCATCCTTCTTCGTATGAATGTGACATGGTAAATCCAACACATCATTTCCCGCTTGATCTTTTACCTTCTTAGGGGTCCAGGGCCCCTTAGGTTTTCCTTTAAACTTTCCTTGAACTACTGCCGCAATTTTGCCAGGCGCTGCAGGTTCAGCCTTACATTTCTGTTTCCGATTGGAATTGCCTCCCCCGGCGTCCTGGCCGACTAGTTTACTCTTTCCACTGCGAAGTCGATCGTCTTCTTCTCTATTAGCGTACCGAGTGGCTATTTCCATCATCCAAGTCACGGACATATCTCCAGTCCGACCGAACTTCAGGACCAACTCTCGATATTTAACGCCTTCCTTGAAGGCACACACTGCTTGGTGCTCAGATACATTTTCCACTGTGTGATGCAAAGTGGTCCACCTCTGAATGTAATCCCTTAGAGTCTCACTCGATTTTTGCACGCAATGCTGCAATTCTGTTAATCCTGCTGGCCGCTTGCAAGTACCTTCAAAAGTTCTGACAAATACTCGGGCAAGCTCCTCCCAACTGAATATACTGCCCGGGGCTAACTGAGTCAACCACGCTCTGGCTGACCCTTCCAACATCAGAGGAAGATGCTTCATGGCCACTTCATCATTTCCGCCACCAATCTTCACAGCCACTCGGTAATCCTCAAGCCAAGTTTCAGGCTTGGACTCTCCAGTGAACTTGCTGACCCCAGTCGCCAACCTGAAGTTGGAAGGAATCACTGCAACCCTGATGGCTCTGCTGAAACATTCTGGACCCGAAACATGAACTCTGCTGCCAGTCGGACAATCTCTGTCAAGGTCCTCCCTGTGTGCTCTGTTCCGGTCAACTAGACCTTGAATGAGAATAGATCTCGCATCAAAGCCTGGCTCTCTTAGGTCGACCGGTACTCTGCGCTCACCACTGTGAAGGCGTCTGTCATCGTATTGCTGAGGCACATACGAACCACTCCTCGGAGAAGGGGTGGGCACTCGACAACGGTCGTCACGACCGAGTCAGTGATCATACTGCCCATGGTTCCTATACTGATCCTGCAGATGCCCACGACCTTCACGCTGCAGGGGCGATCTTGGGCTATGGGCCGATTGAACTGTATCCACCACCACAGATCTGCTATGAATCCTATTCTGTGACTGAGACACTGTTGTGTTCTGTTCTCCTGCTGCCCGGAGTAAGGCCTGGATCTGCATCAAACCTCTGCTAGCCTCCGACTGGGAAGGCTGAATTGACTCTGCTATTCGGGCCGCAGCTGGGAGATTTTGAATCGGAGTGCGGTATACCTTAGGTTGAGGCGGAAGAAGTTATCGTCGACTGGACTCAGGGATCCGCTCTCGAGCATGCTCGTGGAGTGCGTGCTGTAGGTTCTCCAGTCAAGTGCGCTCAGCCAAATTGGCTAGGCGCACCTCTTCCAAGGCCCGAGCCTCGGGGGTTTCCCCAACAATGGGCGTGTGGAGTGCATCCATGTTGCGGCGATGAAGTTCTTCTCTCTGCTGTGAAGAGAGAGGTTTGGGACGGTACTCCTCGTGAACGCGCGACGGATCGCAGCCACCATCACCGCTGTTGTCACGGCGGAAGCCAGGTGGACTACGCGGTCCGTCGACCATAAAAACTTTAGCCGTAGGGTCGCTGCTATCGCACTCGGATGTGGTCTCGACGGAGCCAGTCGACAGGTCGAATAGGCCGTAGAGAGTTTCGTCGGGCTCAAATTGCCGTGACTTGACGGATGGCCGAATGACGAGACACCGCATGTTTCACCCACCGCTAAAGCCGTGACCGACCGGATCGCTTGAGACGGCGAACAGTGGGGAGAGAAGACACCACGAGAGCCAACCGATACTGGGTCGACGGCTGCCAGAGAAGGACGCCGCGTACTCAAGCGCGAAAGTGCGTTGCCTCACATACGGGGAGCGCCTCGATGTCAAGGGGAGTTTCCTGAAGCCAGGCGGAGTCGTCGGTGACGAAGACGAGCGCGCCGAGATGGATCTCGTGGCCCTCAGCCAATCCACCGCCGGAAACCATGATGATAGGGATCGGAAAAATTGCAACTTCACCAACAAGTCACTAAGACACCCGCCCCACGATGGGCGCCAACTGTCGTGGTCCTAAGACTGATAGTAGAAAGGGGGTAGGTATGGAGAGGCAAGATCTCAGCTATGGTGAAGTTGTACACACAGGATTTAAGAGTTCAGGCCCTTCATAGTGGAAGTAAAAGCCCTACATCTCGGTGCCCGGAGGCGGTAGATTGCATTATATGCGTGTGGTGTTACAGGGGGTGCGAACCCTTGTGCCAGAGAAGGGGGTGGCTTATATAGAGTGCACCAGGACCCCAGCCATCCTCCATTACAAGGGGTTCAATGTACATAAAGATGGGGCATTACTGATAACGCCAGCCATAAGTGCTATTAATGATCTTAAAGACTATAGAGTGAACGCCTGACCGTTGTAGTGCTAAGTTACTCCTGGTCTTCAGTACGTCGAGTGGTTCCTTGTATGGTCGAGTGACATCAGGTAAGAGGGATACCCGAGTGATATGGTTGGTCGAGTGGATTGCACTCGATGCCTTCCCTGGGTATTCCTTGTTGTCTCTTGGACTTCTTTGCTTCTAGGGTAGTGACCTTGGGTAGGGCCTATAGGTCAGGCCTGTGACCCTACCCTAGGTCTGTATCCTCATCACCCCACAAGGCTCTCCTCACTCATTCTCTTTGCTCACTTCATCACCTACCTCCATAAAAAAATCCCTGTAGATCTCTCTCTCTCTCGCTCTCTCTCCCGTGTTCTTTCTCCCACACCCATGAATTTCAATCTCCTTGCTCGGAGCTCCATTTCTGAAACTGTTTTGGGGATTACTACTTAGTATGTGACTCCTCCGTTGCTCCAATTAGTTTTTGTTCTAGTGGTTTATATGTTGAGTAATTAGCTACTCTTGTGTAACACCCCAAAAATTTAACCATGTTTTGTTTATTAAATTTTTTGCTAAGAATTTAAATTTTCATTTTTCTGGATTTATTTTTGATATCAAAACCTCTCTTTTCTTCTAAGTTGTGGAGTTTTCACCCCAAGTGAAAACTTTCCAATTATTATTGGACTGGTTTATCCTCTCAAATAAAACAATTCTTTTATCAGTGAGATTATTTATATAATTATTTTCCCCCTGAGCTTTATTTCTCTAAAATGGTTTTTCATAAGTTTTGGGGTCCCATTTGAACTGCAACCCTTTGATAATTTTATTTAAAAATCCCACCAAAATTTGGGGATGACATGTGATGTCCCTAAATCACTCTTGTGCAAAAATATTCCTTAGTCATTTGGAGATTTTTAGTTTTACCACAAGTTTTTAAATCTGGTCCAGTTGCACTTTTGCACTACAACCTATTTAAACATTTCTTTAAAACTTCCACAAAAATTATGGGATGTTAGTAGTAGTATATTATTCAACCTTATGCAAAAACCCAGTGATGTTCTTTGAAAATTTTGAGCAAATCATCCTGTTTTGCTCTCTGGTCCAGTTTGGCATTTTCTACTGCAACCATATTTTTGCTTGCCCTTTTGCCCTTGATTCTTTCTCCTGCTTGTAGACCACCCTGCAAAACCCTTAAGTCCAGGAGAGTGGACCCATTGGAGGTTTTTTAGTACAAGCAATGATGCCATTTACCTTCTATCCAGAACTGAGATTTGTAAAACTTGCACTAGCAAGTTTCTGGTTTGCCCTAATGACCTTGCCACCATCACCTACATCTAAAGAGACCCCAATCTGGAGATTTTGGCCACCCCAAGAGTTGCCTAGATGCCCTTGGCATTCTGTCAAACACCTTGAGTGCATGAGCAGTTTTGGCATGATTATTAGTTTGCACTGTGAACTTGACCTTCTGGACAAACCATCATGTCCACTAATCCCCAAACTAGTGACAACCTAGCCCTATTAATTTGTTTTTGCATCCAAGCCTCCTAGCTCACCAGGGCATTTTGTCGAGCGGTCACCGTGCGTGCACCGGGCGCAGCCAGAGCGCGCGTTTTGCACGTGCGTGCGCCCGAGCTATCGCGTCCCAGGTTGGCCCCTCCCCCGAGCTCGATCTGATCCGCTGGTGTAGCCGTGTCTCGCCCCACTCGACCGTCCCCTCGCTCCCTGCAGTGTCGCTGCAGCAAGCTTCTTGGCAGCACGCCTGCGGCCGCATCCGCTCCTGCCATGGACGACGCCGCCCAAGCCTCCTCCGTTTGCCAGCTGCCCTCGTGAGAAGGCCATCCTCATCCACCCGCCCTCCCAAACCCCGCTAGCCTCCACCACATCACCCTGCCAGCAACAGAGCGGCGGTTCGCCGGCGACCTTATCCATAGCCGTGGGACCGACGTCGCCGCCTATATATAGGCCCTTCTCCGACACCCCTCAGCCTCGAGCAGTGCCCCAATCCTCTCTTAGAGCCTCCCCAAGCCACTGATTAACCAAAAGATGCCATCTCCTCCGCCTCTGGCCGAGACGCTCACCGCCACCCTTCTGTTTTTTTGTGGAGGGGAAGTAAACTTTACCTTTACCGCTTGGGAACCGTCGCTAATTTTTTTAGCATGGAAAATATTGAAAACTCTTGGTCATAACCTTGAAAGGAATGGTATATCTCCCAAAATTATATTTACCTCTGATTTAAACTTGAGCTCTGGCACCTCTACAAAATCCCTGCTTCCCTCTAGAAGGGCCTATCTATTTACTTTTATGTTAATTTACTTTTATTATTGAGTCATCACCTTCTCAAACAAGCACCAGTCCTGAGAGCACTATTGTCATCCTCATGCATTGTGTATAGTTAATGTTGAGTGCATCATGACTGGATCTCTTCTACCATGAATTACAATGTTAGTCATTGCTTGAACTTTGGAGGTGATCTGCATTTATGTTTTGTGGTCTCGGAAAGGGCTAGCAAGATACCGTTATTGTCATATTATATCATGATTGTTTTGACAAAGTGTTGGCATTTGAGATATTTTATTATTGCTCGCTAGTTGATTAAGCCATTGATATGAGTAAATATAATTTCTAAGAGTTATCTTCTGCATGGTTAGTCATGATCTTTGCTGAAAACCTGGGTATTGTTTAAGCATATATATAAACACAAGCACAAAAGAGTTCGTAAAAGTTTTTCTTTGTCACTTTCAGTCTGTAAACTGAATTTCTTGATACAAGCAATTGGTTACGCTTGGAAGAGTTGATACATCTCCGTCGTATCTACTTTTAATAATGCTTTTCCTCTTGTTTTAGACTCTAATTTGCATGATTTGAATGAAACTAACCCGGACTGGCGCTGTTTTCAGCAGAACTACCATGGTCTTGTTTTTGTGCATAAATAAAAGTTCTCTGAATTGGACAAGAATTTTTGGAGAATTATTTTGTAATAAAATAAAAATACTGGAACCAAGACCCACTAGAGGGGGGCCCAGCTGCCCACTAGGCACCAGGGTAGTGGGTGATACGTCTCCAACGTATCTACAATTTTTCATTGTTCCATGCTATTATATTATCTGTTTTGGATGTTTAATATGCATTTATATGCTATTTTATATTATTTTTGGGACTAACCTATTAACTGAGAGCCGAGTGCCAGTGTGGGGACCCCGACTCATAAGTCGAGATCACCGAATGCACGTGTACAGTGATCCCAGAGATCAATGCTCACTGAACACACAGAAGCTGAAAAACAAGAGTCTTACATCCATACATATTGTCTTACACAAATTGTGACCATTATGGTCAAGTCTTACATTGATAAAGCCTTAAGGGCTGAACATCAAATGAAACACAAGCAGCGGAAATCTTCGTCGATAAGTAGAACCCATGCCATCTGCCTTAACCCTACAGGCATTCTGACTGGGAAACGTCCTAGTTCGCATGTTCGTCTCCAAAGAACTCTTCTTCGAACTCGGGTTCTTCCATGCCTAGTTAATTAAATAACTAGTGGCAAGCCAATGAGTACTTTGAAGGTACTCGCAAGCAACCCATGTTTTGGTCCAAGATGTAACAATACATGATATAGGTACATTTTTGCAGAAAGCTAGTTTTGAGTGCAATGACATGTTCAACAACTTGTAAGACATGCATCAAGAGAATTGAAGTAATCATGAGGAAAGGTTACAGATACCAACATAAATAGAGTGGGCACCAACCCAACTCAATCATGTCAAGTCCCTTGACTTGACCCAAGTAGTTTTATCAACACACACACGGTTTGTAAACATGTGAACGTAGCCCAAGAGCGGTTAACCAACTGTCCTTGACCGTGGACACGCCTATTCGAATAGTTTTACACTCTGCAGAGGTTGCACACTTTACCCACAAGATCTGGGGAACTTCCGTGTCATCCACGACCCGCGGTACCTCAAGTACCCGGGGTAAGCACCCGATCACTATCTTTCCCTAGACGAAACTAACATGGAGTCCACTCGATTGGTAGTAACCCCCATGCCTAACATTTCGCATCATAAAGTTGTGGAGCCTCACTCCCATATTCATCACATACCACAAGCATGGGGTACCAATGGTGTGTCCGGTGCCCTGTGAAAATAGTCATGGCCGCCCTACCTGGCACGACCCCGTACCGAGAGAGCGCACCAACAACTCTCTCGTCACTACTAATGCAGGCTCCAAGCTAATATCAGTCTAGGTAATCAATAATGCCCTTTCCCATACAAGGGTAGAGTGGTTGCGCATGTAAGGTTGGAATAACGGTCGCAACTTAAACCAATCCATTTTGAAAACAACACACACTTACCTCGGTACACCACTTCGTCATCAAGTGGCTACCCAACTCATCATCTCCCAGGGCATAAGTGGCACCCGATGGGGTTTTCGAAAAGTCTTCTGAAAATACTTTGTCTCCATCACCATGCATATCCCCGTCCCTTTTTGCGTAGCACTACTTAGCATCCTATCTACTCCCACCGGCATAACCCTCATAAGAAGGTAGGGTCATGCACAATGCAAGTATCAACGAGGAAGTACGGTGGCAAACCATCAAAGTGGTTACTACCTCATCATGATTCCGTTGCAACAACAATATGGTGCTATATGACATGCATAAAAAGGGTTTCATAGACATGGTCAAAGGGCTGCTTGCCTGGCTCAACAAAGTCTTCTGGGTCTTCAAAGTCTTCTGGTCCAACTCCTTCGTCAGCAACGCAATCTATCGTTGCAAAATAATAACAAGAAAAATAAGCCAATAATAAAACAGAAAAACCAAAGTGCTCAGAAAAATGTCAACTCATTTTTTTTAAATACTAGGGTGAAAACTAAGAAGGGGAAAATTTCTAGTTTTGGATTTGGAGTAGCAGAATAGGATAAATGGATTTACAAAGGTATATTTAAATGCTTAAAATCACATTTAAATATTTACAGTGAAGAAAAAGTTGTGGGATTTGAATGAAAGTTGCACCATTAAATAGGTGGGATTTTTACAAGAATTTAGGAACTGGAATTATTTCATTTGGATAAATATTTTATCCTGTGGGATTTTTGGAAGGGTGACAGAAAAAGAAAAAGGAAAAAGGGCTCTGTGCCTGCTGGGCTAGAATAGCCACAGCGTAGCAGGCCCAGCCAGAGAGGCGGCCCAGCGCACTGGTGCACGCACGCGCGCCAGATTTAATCCTGACGGGTGGGGCCCAGGCGCCAGTGAGAGAGAGAGGGTGATGAAGGGGAGAGGCTGACAGGCGGGGCCCGCCTGTCATCCCTAACCCCGAGTCCAGACGGCTGGCGAGCTCACCGGAGATGATGCCGGGCACGGTGTGGTCGGGCGAGGGCACGAATGGGCTCAGCGTCGTCTCGCCGTTCGGGTGGTGGTGGTTGTGGTCGCCGGGGTAGCCTGTTTCGCCGGCGACGAAGTCACGCGGCGGAGGGGCTTCGGGCGTCGACCGTTCCGGCCGTTTCCGACTTCTACAGAGAGGGGAAACAAAGGGGAAAGGATCAGAGGGCTGCAGGGGTTCCAGATCGAGAGGAAAGAGGGCCGGGGACGGCCTGTACCTCGCGAACTCCGGCGAGCCGAAGCGGCGGAGCTCGAGCTCGGTCTCGAGCTCGGGCGGCTCTGGAGACGAACTAGGGGTGCAGGGGGATGACTTGATGGTGCAGAGAGCGAGTGGTGAGGAGAGGAAGGCTCGGGGAGGCCTTTAAATAGGCGAACGGTGGGGTGCCGTGGACCCGTGCGCCAGCGATCTCCTGCTCGTTGCCACAGGGCTCGGGAGGGCTGGCGCCATGTCTAGGGTGTTGCTGGGCGTGGACTACGCCGAGTGGAGCTAAGGGAGAGAGTGGGGAGGGGTCAGAGACGCCGCGCGTGTGAGCCGCGCCATTGGCGCGCTCGGGCGGCCAGCGCGCATGCGAGCAGGGGCGAGAGAAGGGAGAGGGAGGAGGGGGACAGAGTCGTGGTGTGACGCAAACGTCGAGGCGTATCGTCGGGCATACTGGGGAGGCCCGAGGTGGCCGGAGGCGGTTGGAAGGGGGCGGCTACAGTGCGGGAGCGCACTGTAGCGTGCTCCAGAGCGCCCAAATGGCTGGCATGGCCATTTTCTATGCGTGTGGTCACGACCAAAAGTGTCTGGTAGCTCTAGGAGGGAGTAAAGAAGTAGGAGATGGCCTTGGATGCCCTGGGTGGCCAGTAGGAGAAGAGAGAGGTAGAAGAAGAGGGAGAAATGGGCTGTCCAGAGAGAGAAAGTGGGGTTTTACCCATCCAATAATTGAGCTGTGGGTTTGCCATTGTTACTGGGGGGTGAAAGGGGACTAGGAGGGGTTGTGGTAAAAAGTGGAGCTCATGGAGATGAGTGGAAGAGCCCCAAACAGGGTTTTTAGTAAACATGCAGAAGGTGTTTGATATGGTTTTGGGGTACTTGCACTAATTTACTTCTTGTGGCACTTGGGAGGGGTGTTTGTCATGACAAAATGATAGGGAAAAAGGAAGATGAGCTCATTTGGAAGAGTTTGCTAATGAAACTTTGGCAAACCCTAGAAATTAGCAGAAATGAACTTGTGTAGATCTAGTTGAGAAAATCACTTATACTTGATGCACCACTTGGTGTAGTGGCCTCATTTGGTCATGTGAACATGCTCACAAAAGTTGGGGTCAAGGAGAGAAAGTTGGTAGTACAAACTTGTTCAAATATGATTCTGGTCAGAGGGTTTTGGGGCATTTTTGTGAACCAAAATGACTTTAATTGACATGAGGCTTTGCAAAGTGATCACAATATGCATTTGTGACTTGCTAGATTTTCCTTGGATTTTTTTGAAAATATTTCCTGTAGAAATATTTCAAATCCTTGAAATGGGCAGAAATGGGTTTGGGAGGTTTTGTCCAATGTTTTGAACATGAAAATGTGTTGAAACTCTTATATATGGAAAATATATGTCCACTGAGTTTCCCTGATTTTTGTCAAATATTTTTTAAACAATAAAATATTTTTTCCCTATTAAAGACCATTTCTGGCCTTAAGAAAAATCTTTTAAATAAAATAGGAAAATAGCTTTTAAAATTATATTTTTGTGGTTTATGGGAGTCCTACATCTAATAGGATTCAAATATACCTTTTGAAATATTTTTCATACCCCAAATCAAGTACTTGCAGTGCAAACCTCAATTTAGGGGTTTTTGGAAAACTAAATTTTGAAAATACTATTTGGCCAAGTTATTTTTGTAAGAAAATACTACATCACTCTATACACATGGCCTGATCATTGGGCAGAAGTTTGGGGCAAGGAGATGAAGTATATAAGGTGGAGTTGTGTTGACTTTAAAGAGCACTTAAAAAGAATCACAGAGAGAAAACCAACTCCAAATAAAAGCCAAATAATGCAAAAGTTTTTGTTGGTCCAAATTTTCATGCTTTAATAATGCAAATGAAATGTTACAAAATGTAGGGTGTGACAGACCTACCCCCCTTACAATAATCTCGTCCCCGAGATTCCTAAACTAGGCTTTAAAGAGATATGGAAACTCGGATCTAAGGTAGTCTTCACGTTCCCAGGTGGCTTCTGCTTCAGTGTGGTTGCTCCACTGGACCTTGAAGTACTTGATGGTGCGGGTTCGAGTGTGTCGCTCAGCCTCATCCAAAATGCATATGGGCCTCTCACGGTAGGTCAAATCAGGCTGAAGGTCAATGGCTTGGTGATTGACGTCCTTGTAGAGATCAGGCTTGACTGGAACTTGGAGGCACTTTCGGAGTTGTGACACGTGGAATACATTGTGCACATCGGATAGTTCAGGTGGCAGTTCCAACTGGTAAGCCACTTCTCCTCGTCGTTCAGTGATCTTTAAGGGGCCGATGTATCTTGGTGCGAGCTTCCCTTTAACATGGAAACGCTGGGTTCCCTTGAGAGGTGAGACCCGGAGATAGACATGGTCTCCAACTCGGAAGTTTACGTCTCTATGATGTGAGTCAGCGTAGCTCTTCTACCTTGACTTGGCAGTCTTCAAACGCTCTCTGACAAGCTGGACTTGCTCTTCTGCTTCACGGAGGATATCGGGCCCAAATACTAGTCCTTCTCCGGTTTCTGATGAATTGAGGGGTGTGCGGCATTTCCGTCCATATGACACCTCAAATGGTGCCATATGAAGGCTTGACTGATAACTGTTGTTGTAAGAGAACTCGGCGAAAGGGAGGCAATCTTCCCACCTAGCTCTATATGCTAAGACACAGGCTCAGAGCATGTCTTTGAGTATCTGATTCACTTGTTCTGTGTGACCTCCGGTCTA
The DNA here is from genome assembly GCF_002162155.2 of Triticum dicoccoides. Lineage (NCBI taxonomy): Eukaryota > Viridiplantae > Streptophyta > Magnoliopsida > Poales > Poaceae > Triticum > Triticum dicoccoides. The sequence continues at coordinate 237,161,230 of NC_041381.1, read as the reverse complement.
TGGGTGGAAAGTAGTGCTGAAGGACAACTTGGTCCCCATGGCCTCTTGGAACTTCTTCCAGAACCTTGAGTTAAACTGGGTTCCTCGATCTGACACAATCTCCTTGGGAACACCATGAAGGCTTACGATTCTGTTGATGTAGAGGTTGGCTAGCTGGTTTCCCTTGCAAGTCATTTTGACAGGAATGAAATGGGCTACTTTGGTCAAATGGTCGATTATGACCCAGATGGAGTCATGTCCCTTGTTTGACCTAGGTAGTCCAGTGATGAAATCCATTCCGACTTTATCCCACTTCCACTCGGGAACCTTGAGTGGTTGGAGCAATCTAGCAGGTCACTGATATTCAGCCTTGACCCTTTGGCATACATCACACTTTGCAACATAGGTGGCAATCTCCCTTTTCATCCCGTGCCACCAAAATCTTTCCTTCAGGTCTTGATACATCTTGGTTCCTCCAGGATGGATGGAATACGGGGTGTCATGAGCTTCTTGCAAGATCAGATTCTTGAGCTCAACCTTATTGGGTACGCAAATGCGATTCCCAAACCACACAATTCCTTGCTCATCCTCTGAGAATCCTGGGGCTTTGCCTGCCTTGATCTTCCTCTTGATGCCTTCAATACTTTCGTGTCCCTTCTGAGCTTCCTTAACATCATCCATCAAGGTAGGCCTAACTTCGAGGTTGGCCAAGAATCCTGGTGCAACCAGTTCCAACCCGAAGCTTTCAAGTTCATCATACAAGGCGGGTAGCTTGTCCTTAAGCATAGCATTCAAGGAACAAGCCTTCCTGCTTAATGCATCTGCTACCACATTAGCCTTCCCACGGTGGTATTGAACACTGAGGTCATAATCCTTGATCAACTCTAGCCACCTTCTTTGCCTCATGTTCAATTCCTTTTGAGTGAAAATATACTTCAGACTTTTGTGATCCGTGTATATCTCACACCGTTTTCCTAGGAGGTAATGTCGCCATGTCTTTAGGGCATGAACCACTGCTACTAAATCAAGATCATGAGTGGCATAGTTCTCTTCATGAGGCTGTAGTTGCCTTGAAAGGTAAGCTACAACTCTGCCCTCTTGCATCAGGACACCTTCCAGTCTGGTTCTTGATGCATCACAGTATATCACAAACTCCTTGTGTATATCTGGTGTGGCCAGAACTGGGGCGGTGGTCAGTCTCTTCTTGAGCTCCTGGAAGCTCTCTTCGCACTTCGGCGTCCATTCAAACTTCTTGTCCTTCTTTAAGTGCTGATTCATGGGTCGGGTAATGCTTGAGAATCCTTCAACGAACTTGCGGTAATATCCTGTGAGTCCGAGGAAGCTTCTGACTTCCTTCACATTGCTTGGGGATTGCCATTCAGTCACGGCTTCAATCTTAGCGGGATCGACCGACAATCCTTCTTTGGTCAAAACATGACCCAAGAATCCAACTTCACGCAGCCAAAATTCGCACTTGCTGAACTTGGCATACAGTTGGTGCTCTCGAAGCTTGTCTAGGACCATCCTCAAGTGTTGCTCGTGCTCCTCTTCTGTCTTCGAGAAGACAAGAATGTCATCAATGAAGACAACGACAAACTTGTCCAAATATTCCATGAAGACCTTATTCATGAGATACATGAAGTAAGCTGAGGCATTGGTCAATCGAAAGGACATGACCGTGCACTCATACAGGCCATATCTGGTTACAAATGCCATCTTCAGAATATCTTGGGGTCTGATTTTCAGCTGGTAGTACCCAGATCTGAGGTCGATCTTGGAGAACCCCTTGGCCCCATTGAGTTGATCACACAGATCTTCAATATTGGGAAGTGGATACTTGTTCTTGATTGTAACTTCATTGAGGGAGCGGTAGTCAATGCCCAAGCGGATGGTACCGTCCTTCTTTGCCACAAACAGAACAGGTGATCCCCAAGGGGAGGCACTAGGGCGGATAAATCCCTTCCTCAGCTGCTGTTCCAGTTGCTTCTTCAATTCTGCTAACTCCTCCAATTCCATTCTATAAGGCTTCTTATAGATGGGTCCCGCTCCGGGTATGAGCTCGATGATGAACTCAATGTCTCGGTCAGGAGGCATTCCCGGTAGCTCACCAGGAAAGACATCGGGGTATTCGCATACTAACAACACTTGCTCCAATTCAACTTCAGTCAGACAGTTAACTTGGTTGGCTTGAGCAGAGGAGGGGTTGGAGGCAAATTTAACTTCGACTCCTTGGTCATTGGTCATAGTGACAGTCCGGTTGGCACAATCTAACAAGCCTTGGTGCTTGATGAGCCAATCCATTTCTAAGATCACATCCAAGCCTTGCGATCTTAAGATGATAAGGTCTGCTAGGAAGTCTACCCCATTAATGACAATCCCGACTCCTTTACATCCTATCTTGGCTCTCATCTTTGCTCCGGGGGTTTGTACCACCATAGGGTTTTTCAGGGGTGTAGGGGTCAGCCACTTTTTAATGCAAACTTTTGGGTGACAAATGAATGCGTGCCTCCAGAATCAAACAAGACAGTTGTAGGTGTTGAATTGACAAGGAACATACCCAGCACGATGTCCGGGTCTTCCTGGGCTTCTTCTGCAGTGACATGATTCACACGACCCTTGCCATTGTTGGGCAGGTTGCGGGGAGCTTGGTTCCTTGGTGGCATTCCATGGCCTTGTCCTGGGTTCTGCGCATTGGGGCGCGGGGCGTCGGGCTTCTTGTTGGGGCAATACTTGGAGTAGTGTCCTGGCTGACCACATCCAAAGCAAGTGACTTGGTTGGGGTTGCTGCTCTTGCCAGCATTGCTATTGGGGTTGTTGTAAGCTGGCCTGGGGTTGGCATACTGCTGAGGTGGATAGTTGGTGCGGGGTGCAGGAGCTCTTGGCTGCTGATAGGTTGGCTTGACCGGGGCTGGCTGCCACGGGCGAGGCTTCTGGTTGCTGGAGCTACCCTTGCTGATCATCTTGCGCTTACGGGTATCATCCAAAGCACGTCGCTTGTCCTCAAGCATGAGTGCCTTGTTCACCAGATCAGGAAAGGTCGGGTAGTCACACACAACAAGCGAGTACTGCAGAGTCTGGTTAAGGCCTTCCATGAAGCGCTCCTTTTTGGCAGCATCAGTGCTGACATCCTCAAGAGCATACCTTGAGAGAACACTGAACTTCTGCATGTACTCCTTGACAGTGCTACTTCCTTGTTTTAGGGCTCGGAACTCACGCTTCTTGATGGCCATGATTCCAGAAGGATTGTGGGCCTTGCAGAATTCTGCCTTGAAGTCATTCCAAGTGATGTTTTGCTCAGCATGCATGGCCTTGAATCCATCCCACCAAGCTCTTGCAGTTCCCCTGAGGCGGTGGGCAGCACACGCCACCTTCTCACGGTCCTCAGTGCATCCAACTAGTGCCAGCAGATCCTCAATGGTGCGGACCCAGTCGTCTGCATCCAGGGGTTCAGCAGTCTCGATGAAGGTGGGTGGTGCATGCTTCTTGAACTCCACCAACGTGAAACGTCCATTGCCGTGTCCTACCGGCTGGCGATTGACAGCTTGAGCAATCATCTGGAGGGCCGCAGTGTTGGCTTGGCGTTCCTCTCGGAAGGCTTGGAGAAGCTGAGCCATGTCCATGCTTGGAGGAGGTGGTGGTGGAGTCTGTCCTCGGGCTTGGTCCTAGCTGACTCCTGCTTCAGCAGAACCTCCGGCTTCTTGCTGCTGGGTAGAGGTACCAGTACGTGTTACAACAGGCATCCTGTTGGAGCGGTCAAGGTCTCATGATTGGGAAAGATGGGGAAGGCAATATAGATTGGACGCCTAGTAAGGGGGTTGGTATGACACTAATTGTTTTCATGCAAGGGCCAAAAGGGCCAAACACATTCATTAAAGTCCAAATGGGTGATGTAGTCGCTTACAAGTTCCCGAAGGAAAGCACGACGTCCATCAAACACATCAAAAGCAAACACAACACTACATGGTTTCATATGAACCATTACAAGGACTCGACTTCGCATAGGGGTACACGACCTATCCTACCGTAGGGGTTACTAACGGGCATATCCAAGTTGCGAATGATGCCTAAGTGGTGGAATGCTCGGTCGCGTAGTCTGGCTCTTCTGGGTCTTCCTCCTCATCATCAGCATCCTGACTTTCCTCTTCACTTTAAGGGGTGGGGGAGTGGAGGAGCTCAACACGGCGTTGCTTTGCTGGTGGGGTGAAGAGCTTGCGGTAATCCCTTGCGCTCATGCGGTGTTGCTGTGGTGGTTCTCCATCCTTTGGGGGTCTTCCGCCTCTGTATGCGATTGTGGGCTGTCCAGGGGGAGCACCTTCTTTCTTGATCCTATCCGTCTTCACTTGAGCTTGGAGAAGAAGTGCCTTGGTCTCATGACGTTCCTTTTGGAGCTCCATTGATTCCGAGGCCAAGTGTTGTGCCAAACTATCGACACAAAGGCTGAAGTAGGTCTGGAATCGGAGTGGAAGTCCTTCTAATGGTGGAGCTGGTGCACTGCTCTCATCCTCACCTTCCTTCCGATAAGGCAAGAAGCGGGTTGCCAAATCGTCTGCCATCTCTGGAAGAAGGTCTCGGAGGCGGGTGAGTGCCTTGAGGGTTGTCGTCTCGACGGCAAGAACCAGAGTTGCCATCTGGGGTGTCAGGACCCCGACTCGATGTCACATCGATCTAGCCGGTAACACCTCATATCACTTTGCGGCCTCACGCACGGTATCCCCATGGGTGTCTCCTTACCTTTGCCCGGGACCGTTTGCGCCTTTTGGCTCACGTATATGATAGTGTCGCTAGCATCCATATGATAAGGAGCCCGGGCTGACATGACTAGTCGTAAACCCAAAGTGGCACAGACTTACAGGGACAGGCATCCATGACCCAGCTTCGAACGTGTCGGTCATCAGCAAGTGGGTCCGGGCTGTAGCACTGGGCTAGCAGGACTCTCATTACCGACATAATCATTTCACTCTAGCCCATCACCCAGATGAACCAGACCTGACACGACTCTAAGCATAGCAGGCATAGCAAGGTAGGAAATACACATACATATGGCTCAATCAACTCCTACACATGCTAGTGGGTTTCATCTAGTTACTGTGGCAATGACAGGTCATGCAGAGGAAATGGGTTCAACTACCGTAGCACACAGCAGTTTGAAACACGTTGTCTTAATGCAGTAAAAGAGAGCAGGAGCGAGAACATGGGATTGTATCGATATGATCAAATGGTTGGTTGCTTGCCTGATGGTTCGATGCACTGATACGGTTCTTCGTTAGGGTAATCACGATACTCCTCAGAGACAGAACCTGTCGCAAGGAACACCGATACACAACCATCACCAAACAATGTGCAACAATATGATGCATGCATGAAACATGGCAATATGAGTGTGTTGGGCTAATGCAACTAGAACCAGAAGGGTTTGAACCAATTTGAATCAAAGATTCAAATTTCAAACTCAAACATGGCCTTTTAAGGTGCTTTTCCTTGTTTTGCATTAAACATCAATTTAACTTGTTTAGTCATGCATGAAAATAGTACAGATGGATAGATTGGATTTTTCTGATCATTTTTCATATATAATTTGTCTGATTTGGAGTTACAGAATAAAAGTTATGAATTTTTGAAATTTAAATTATATTCTGGAATTTCCTATATTAGAATAATTCCAGAAAATCATTAATGCGTCAGCCTGACGTCAGTGTGACGTCAGCAGGTCAACGGAACATGTCAGGGTCAAACCTGACAGTGGGTCCCGCATGTTAGGGTGATTATTTTAATTAAAGTTTAATTAAAACTAATCCTGTTTAATTAACATGGCTGGGCCCCACCTGTCATTGACTCAGGGGAGTCAACCAGGGCCCACCCGTGGTCAAAGTCAATGCCAGCGGCGCCGGCGTTTAGCCGCCGGCGAGCCCGACGCGGCGGCGGGAGTGGTTTTGGCCGTTTCGGCCACCAAATGGGTCGCGGAGACCACCGGAGTGGAGCTGAGGACAAGCCGCAGCTCTTGGTGGAGTCCGTTGGGGTCGGGGTGACCAGAGTTGGCGCCGGCGATGACTTTGGCGGCCACCGGGGTTCGGCCGAAGATGAACTTGGCGCTAGAGGGGTCGGTGAGGCTCGGGGAGTGGCTAGCTAGGTGCTGCGGGACTTGGTGAGTAAGATGGACACCAGCTTGTGGCCGGAGGGTGGCCGGAAGCACGTCGGCGACGAGATCCGCGGCGGTGCGGGCGTGTGATCCTCGTGCGGTGGCTACACGGCTCGGGAACGAGAGAGGGAAGGTCGGAGGAGTAGCTAGGCTCACAACGCTCCCGTAGAGGCCACCGGCGGGGTCGGGGACGAGCTGAGGCGGCGACGGCGTTGAAGGGGATCTCCGGCGACGGCGAGCTCGGGCGAGGTCGGTGCGGTGGTCTCGGGCCGCTCGAGCACACGGGGCTCGGCTAGCTCGATGAAGTGGACGGCGGCGAAGCTCCTGGACACGGTGGCACGGCGTGGGGTGGACGGAGGGCGTGGCTACGGCGAGGGGGTGGCGGCGATGGCGTCGGCCATGGCTGGGGCGTGCGAGGGGGAGGAGCTGGAGAGGAGAGGGGGTGTCTGGGGGGTTCGGGGGAGAGAGGGAGGCCGGTTCACGGCGTTAGCCGGGCGAGGGAGGCGGCGAGGCGGCGAGCAGGTGCGTGGCACCCATGTGGTGCTCGCCGTCGAGCACCTGCCTGCCTGCCTCGCCGGCAAGCAGCTCGCTGGCGCGGTGCTGGGCTGGGCCGGCAGGTGGGCCGGGTGCTGGGCGCCAGGTAAGCTTTTCCCCTTTTCTTTCCGTTTTCTGTTTTTTTAATACTTCTGCAACTTTGTTGAATTTAATAAAATACTTAGGCAACTCCAAAAATCACCAAACTACTCCTGGTCCATAGTTGGATTATTTCCAACATGAAACATTTTAGTTTGGAGATATTTGAGAATTTAAATATTTTATATAATTTTAAATGCCCAAATTCAAATATTTATGATTTAATTCCAAAAACCCTAGGCTGGCCTAGAAAAATGTGCACCACTTTTGGCAGAGATTCTGAACCAAGACAAAAATGATGGGCATTTTAGAAGGGCATTTCAGGTTCATTGAAAATTATTTTTAGTAACCCTAGTTGGTTTCAGAGGGGGCTGGGGGTTCTGTCATCCCCATTTCAGGTTTCTGATGAAAAAGTAAACATGATGCAACACTCTAATGCATGGCTAACTAGGATGTGACAACTCACCCCCACTCAAAAGAATCTCGTCCCGAGATTTGGGTTCCTCCGGGAAGAAGGCGGGATACTCGAGTCGAAGACGATCCTCCCTTTCCCAAGTTGCTTCATCCTCAGAATGGTGCGACCATTGTACTTTGAGAAACTTGATATTATGACGTCGAGTGGTACGCTCGGCCTGATCAAGGATACGAATGGGGTACTCTCGATATGTAAGATTATCTTGGAGATCAAGCGTTTCGTGGTCCACTCCACGGATAGGATCCGAAAAGCAACGCCTGAGTTGAGAAACGTGGAAGACATCGTGGACTCTGGAGAGCTGCGGAGGTAGTTCCAACTGGTAGGCAACTTCTCCTCGTTTGGCGAGAATGCGAAAAGGTCCAATGTAACGAGGAGCCAATTTGCCTTTGATACCGAAACGATGGGTTCCCTTCAGAGGGGTAACCCGAAGGTAAGCCTTCTCGTCAACCTCGAAAGTCATAGCCTTATGTTTTCGGTCATATTGACTCTTCTGACGGGATTGGGCTGTTTTCAACTTTTCACGAACGATGCGAACTTGCTCTTCTGCTTCCTGAATCATATCCGGGCCAAAGAATTGTCTTTCCCCGGTCTCTGACCAGTTAAGGGGTGTTCGACACCGTCGTCCATAGAGAACTTCAAAAGGGGCGTTACCCAAGCTAGATTGATAGCTGTTGTTGTAAGCGAATTCGGCGAATGGAAGGCACTTCTCCCAATCCATTCCGAATGAGATAACAGAGGCTCGAAGCATGTCTTCTAGAATCTGGTTGACGCGTTCCACCTGACCACTCGACTGAGGGTGGAAAGCGGTGCTAAAGGAGAGACGGGTTCCCATAGCATTTTGGAAACTTTCCCAAAATCGAGAGGTGAAAATACTTCCTCGATCCGAGTTAATTTCCAAAGGGACACCATGGAGAGACACTATCCGGGAGATGTATAAGTCTGCCAGCTGACTAGCGGTTATACTCTCACGAACAGGTAGGAAATGGGCTACTTTGGAAAGACGATCGACAACGACGAAAATAGCATTATTCCCTCTCTTGGTCCTGGGAAAACCGGTAACGAAATCCATACCAATTTTATCCCATTTCCATTCAGGAATAGCTAGGGGTTGAAGGGTGCCTGCAGGCCGTTGATGCTCTGCTTTTATACGACGACAGACGTCGCAATTAGCAATATACTGAGCAATTTCTCTCTTCATTCTGGTCCACCAGAACCTCTGGCGTAGGTTCTGATACATCTTAGTACTACCCGGATGAATGGTGAGAGGAGATTCATGAGCCTCCTTAAGGATCAACTGTCGTAGATGCTGGTTCTTGGGAACCACTAAACGGTTCCCAAAGTACACAACACCATGATCATTTATGGAGAAACAACTAGCACCTCCGCTAGCAATGTTCTCCTTGATCTTAGCTATTCCCTTATCTCGCTTCTGGGCAGCGATGATTTGATCCGTAAGAGTAGGTTTCGCCACCAAGGTGGAAAGAAATCCTTGAGGAACAATGTGAAGGTTAAGCTTCCGACATTCCTCATGGAGAAGCGGTTGACTTTTTTGTAACATCAGGTTGTTACAATAAGATTTACGACTTAGTGCATCAGCCATGACGTTGGCTTTCCCTGGGGTGTAAGTTATTCCTAAGTCGAAATCTGTGATCAACTCAACCTAACGTCTTTGCCTGAGATTCAAATCCGGTTGGGTGAAAATGTACTTCAGACTTTGGTGATCGGCGAATATTTCGCAACGGTTACCGAGGAGGTAATGTCGCCAGGTCTTAAGTGCATAGACTACGGCTGCAAGCTCTAGATCATGAGTAGGATAATTCTCCTCATGTGGGTGCAATTGCCGTGAGGCGTAAGCAATTACGTGTCGATCTTGCATGAGGATGCAACCTAGTCCTTGTCGCGAGGCGTCGCAGTAGATAACAAAGTCCTTGGAGAAGTCTGGCGGTACCAGTACGGGAGCAGAAGTCAGGCGTCTTTTCAGTTCCTGAAAGCTGTGCTCACATTGTGGAGTCCATTCGAACTTCTTATCTTTCTTGAGGAGTTCGGTTAGAGGTTTGGCAACTTTGGAGAAGTTCTCGACAAAGCGACGACAATAGCTCGCTAAGCCCAGAAAACTCCGAACTTGCTTGACCGATTCAGGTGGAGTCCAATTAAGGACAGCTTGAACTCGCTCAGGGTTAACAGCAATACCTTTACCAGATATTACATGACCCAGATAGGTCACTTCTGACAACCAAAATTCACATTTGGAAAACTTGGCATAAAGGCGATGCTCGCGAAGTTTCTGCAACACTAGCCTTAGATGTTCGGCATGTTCTTCCTCGTTCTTAGAGTAGATGAGTATATCATCGAGATAAACTACGACGAATTTATCCAGATACTCCATGAAGATTGAGTTCATTAACCGAGAAAAGGTGGCTGGAGCGTTGGTTAAACCGAAGGACATGACGGTGTACTCGTATTGGCCATAACGAGTAACAAAGGCCGTTTTAGGGATGTCCCCGTTTCTGATTTTGATTTGATGGTAGCCCAACCTCAAATCCATCTTGGAGAAGACTGAGGATCCAGCGAGCTGATCATACAGGTCGTTGATCCTGGGGAGCGGATATTTGTTCTTGATTGTGACCAGATTGACAGGTCGGTAATCTACAACCATCCGGTCCGTACCATCCTTCTTCTTGACGGAGAGGACGGGGCAAGCCCACGGAGATGAACTAGGTCGGATGAAACCCTTTTTCAAGGACTCATCGAGTTGTTTCTTAAGCTCGGCTAGTTCCAGTGGTGCCATCTTGTAGGGTCTTCTAGCAATCGGAACGGTTCCTGGAATGAGGTCTATTACGAACTCAACATCCCTGTCAGGTGGAACACCTAGCAATTCCTCTGGAAAGACATCCGGGAAGTCACGGACTACCGGAACGTCCTCAAGGTCTGGCAAAGGGCTGGCGTTAAGAGAATATAACTGTCGCTTGGCTATTCGGGTCAATACATTGACTATCTTCCCCGAAGGATGGGTGAGTTGAACAGTCCTAGAGAAGCAATCAATTTTGGCTTGATGAGCTGACATCCAGTCCATACCCAAAATGATATTAATATCTGAGGATTTAAGGGCTATCAAAGATGTGAGGAAAACTAGTCTGTCGACTTGGATTTCATTTCCATGGCTTACTCTAGAAGTTTGCCATTTGGACCCCGGAGTTTGAATTACCATAGAGATTGGCATGTCACAGAATGCGATGTTATGCAAACGAGCATAATTTTCGGATATAAAAGAATGAGAGGCTCCTATATCGAAAAGAACAGATGCCGGGTGGCAATTAACAAGAAGCGTACCAAGAACGACGTTGGGATCCTCTTGAGCTTCCTCGGCTGAGATACAGTTGACATGGCCGCGTGCAGCGGTGGCAGGCTTGGCGTGGAACACTTTTCCTGTCGGCTTGCCACGGCCAACACCTTTAGCAGATTGGTTGGGGTTGGTCTGGGGACACTCACGCATATAGTGGCCAGATTCCCCACACTTGAAACAAGTCACGGAACTGGTACGTGGAGGAACATTGTTGGTTGGACCCCCATAGGGTTTGGCTGGAGCAGACTATTGAACAGGGCGAGGCGTCTGGAAAGATGGCCTCGGTGTGAACCTGGGTGGCAGGGCGGTGTTGGGCACCCACATGCAGCGCTTCTGAGGACCAGCACCGGATGAGGAACCCATGTCACGGCCATGCTTGCGTGTTGCGTCATAATCAGTCTGACCAGTTTCAGCACTGATGGCTTTGTTAACAAGTTTCTGAAAAGATGTGCACTCATGCAGACGGAGGTCGCGGCGAAGCTCAGGACTAAGTCCCTTACGGAACCTTGCTTGCTTCTTGGCATCAGTAGAAACTTCCTCAGTTGCATATCGTGCGAGGTTACCAAACTCCCTGCTGTAAGCATCCACAGAGAGTCGGCCTTGGGTGAAATTGCAAAATTCCTCACGTTTACGGTCCATGAGACCCTCCGGAATGTGATGTTCACGGAAAGCCTCACTGAATTCAGCCCAAGTAGTGACATGGCCCGCTGGGCGCATAGCTCCATAATTCTCCCACCATAGACTGGCGGGGCCTTCAAGATGATATGCAGCAAAGGTGACCTTGTCAGCCTCCGCTACCAGCGCGGAACGCAGTTTGTGAGAAATACTGCGAAGCCAGTCATCAGCGTCGAGAGGCTCGACGGAGTGGTGGAACGTGGGTGGATGTAATTTGTTAAAATCACTGAGTGACACCACGTTAGTCCTCTGATGGTGTGCTGTGTTCTGTTCAATACGCTCCAACAAACGGTTGGTCTCCCGCTTGTTTCTCTCAGCTTCCATCATAACCTCGGCTAGGGAAGGAGGATGAGGCAGATTTGCATTCCTGACTTCACTGCCTTCGGCCTGCTCTTGAGGAGCAGGGTTAGTGCGCGTGTTGACCATCCTAGGTAAACAAGACAATGATTTAGTCAGGATGATAAAATTCCGACATAGGATACATAATGTAAGGAGTAACTCGAAATGCAAGATGATCATCCGTATGACATGGTAGATACAGAAACTGCTTCTTTATTCCATCGTCATACACACCATACAGGGTTTAGTACAAGACCAAACAAAGTACTATTACGGTGAAAAGAGGATTACATCTCATCGGAGGCATCCCAAGCTCCTATACATTATTTTTCTACACCTCCGGAAAGAGTACAAACTAGGTCATATCCCACGAGTCACGCGGGACGATAGTCGACACAGATAGTGCGAACTAGTGATACTACCACTAACTCACCGATCCGTAGTAGTCCTCGTAGAAGTCACCTCCATAGCCTGGAAGCTCAACATGATCATCCGGAAACAGACGATCTCGTGGAGCTTGTGGACCATAGGGACTAGGATGAGGTCTTGGACCAACAGACGGTGGCCTGCGGGGACCGCGAGGTGGGGTGATGCCTCCTACATCACGCCAACCCATCACGTCTGGCAGAGCAGATCTCACCGGATAGAGACCGCGCATATCCGAATATCCAGCTTGCACCGCCGGTGCGAACCGAGTCAATGTGGCCCAGTGGTCAGCACGGGTATTGAAGAGCTCTAACCTCAAGGCCCGATTTTCACGGTCCTTATCCTCGAGCATCTCAGCAGTGGTGCGAGTCCGTGAATCCTCCTGAGTGGGGTCAGCATAGATAGCCTGGAGATACCCTTGTGCTCCCGGAAGTGATCCTGGCATATACCGGAAATCAGAGTCCCGAAATAGTCCAGATCTGACTCGCATGATGGTCATCATAGAGTAGGCGGCGTCCTGCACAGCCATCTCAATAGTAACCCCGAGTCCATAGGAGCAGTGAAGGGGCTCGGTGGACCCAGGATAAGATGGAAATATCCTGACAGTGCAGAGATACTGGCTTTGATTAAAGTCTCGGAATTGCTCTTCGACTGTGTACTCAAGATACCAACGGTATCCAGCCTCAGTCATTACCCTGACCAACATGGCAGTATGGCCGGGTACATCTAGGCATCGGGTCAGGCGAACCACTTGATTGAGGTCGCGAGTGGCCATCTGAAAACATAATCATAATGCAAAGGCATTAGAATTTCTAGCAAAATTTCGGCAGCATAACAGCTGTAAATGCTCAAGAAGGATTTTGAGACATTTGACATAGGATTACATACACTCTCAACATCATCATATCAAAGTTCTGAATCCATCCTAACAACATAACATGGTAGAAGAACTGAACTAGGCTTGTAACCATCAAACCTATAAGGTACTACTGATTAGTAACACGTGATCCTGATAGAGAGAACAGATCCTAATTCCTTAACCCCCGGTGGAAGAATAGACTGACTCAGATCGGAATGTCATAAGATAAAGGAGTAAAAGAGCCTTACGTTCCAACCCACAAACAATTCCCCTACATATAACTAAAGAATTTCTAGACTCAACATCGACCAGTTTGGCTTGGAGAACCTACAGGCAGTCCGGCTCTGATACCAACGCTGTCAGGACCCCGACTCGATGTCACATCGATCTAGCCGGTAACACCTCATATCACTTTGCGGCCTCACGCACGGTATCCCCACGGGTGTCGCCTTACCTTTGCCCGGGACCGTTTGCGCCTTTTGGCTCACGTATATGATAGTGTCGCTAGTATCCATATGATAAGGAGCCCGGGCTGACATGACTAGTCGTAAACCCAAAGTGGCACAGACTTACAGGGACAGGCATCCATGACCCAGCTTCGAACGTGTCGGTCATCAGCAAGTGGGTCCGGGCTGTAGCACTGGGCTAGCAGGACTCTGGTAAACCGGGCTGTAGCGGGCTAACAGGACTCCGGTACTCAATGCGTGACATTTCCCCGAAGGGACAGACACAGGAACGAAGAAGGACACATGCCGGCCAGCCTAAGTGTCCAGAGCAGTAGCAAGCTACCATGGCTCAACGGTAACACTAGGAGACATTTCCCGGTAAGAGAGGATACTAAAGATAAACAACTAGATAGTCAGATCCCACACATACCAAGCATTTCAATCATACACACAATATGCTCGATATGTGCAAATACAACGAAGCATCACAACATGACTCTACGACACAAGTACTTTATTTAAGGCTCAGGGAGCCATACATAACATACACAAAGGTACGGGTCTCACGACCCAGCATTCAAGTCATACAGTCATACAAACCAGCAGCGGAAGTAACTTGTCTGAGTACAGACAACTAGTAAAATAAAAGAGGCTTGGAAAGCCTAGCTATACTACGTGGTCCTTCACAAGCTCGGATCACCACCTGGGCCTTTAGCCTACTCGTTGATGTCAACGTCTACGTAGAACCCATCAGAAGGGGTTGCAGCGTCTTCTGTAAAAATGTAAATTATAGCAACATGAGTACAAAGGTACTCAGCAAGACTTACATCAGGTCCTACATACATGCATATTATCAAGAAGGGTTGGTGGAGTTATTGCAGCAAGCCAGCTTTGACTCTTGGCTAGGCTAACCTACGAGACTCCAACTTGAAATGGTTTTGCGTACACGAGTCCACTACTCACCACTTCAATACACTACCGAGGATCCGCCTCCGTCTTCCTACGGAAGAGCCATCCTCGCCACTCACACTTATCTTGAGGCTTTTAGTAGTTTCCATTTACTTGTCTATGAACTGTATAGGCAACCAAGTAGTCCTTTACCGCGGACGCGGCTATTCGAATAGATCATGATAACCCTGCAGGGGTGTACTTCTTCATACATGTTTCCACCACTTAGCGTCTGCACACGACATGTGCTCGACAGACTTCAAGCGAAAGCCGACGTGGGTGTAGACCACGACCTACCTAAACACCTAAGCCTCTAGTCCAGGTTTATCGCCTATCCAGGTTCCATCCGCAGGGAGTCCGGCCGAGGTTTCCCATACGGCCCCGAACGATGTGAACAGGGTTCCCGAGATACCTAACGGGTATTCGGTACACCGTGCCACGTACCTACCGCATCACAGCCCACCCCTAAGGTCAGCGCTGTCCACGGCCTCCAGTAGGCTACAAACACCAGAAACTACTTGCAACTCCTGGACAGAGAGCTAGGGTGATTAAGAAGTCGAGCGGGGTCATATTTCAGGGCCCAATGCATGGTAGTAGCTGTATCTTAAATCACACATACAGATCTCAGTGCTTAAGGTCGGCTTCAATGAAACAACCCACCATGTACTCCTACATGGCCTCTCATCGATACCTTTACCAAAACGTGTTCACCACACCACTCTCATTACCGACATAATCATTTCACTCTAGCCCATCACCCAGATGAACCAGACCTGACACGACTCTAAGCATAGCAGGCATAGCAAGGTAGGAACAACACATACATATGGCTCAATCAACTCCTACACATGCTAGTGGGTTTCATCTAGTTACTGTGGCAATGACAGGTCATGCAGAGGAAATGGGTTCAACTACCGTAGCACACAGCAGTTTGAAACACGTTGTCTTAATGCAGTAAAAGAGAGCAGGAGCGAGAACATGGGATTGTATCGATATGATCAAATGGTTGGTTGCTTGCCTGATGGTTCGATGCACTGATACGGTTCTTCGTTAGGGTAATCACGATACTCCTCGGAGACAGAACTTGTCGCAAGGAACACTAATACACAACCATCACCAAACAATGTGCAACAATATGATGCATGCATGAAACATGGCAATATGAGTGTGTTGGGCTAATGCAACTAGAACCAGAAGGGTTTGAACCAATTTGAATCAAAGATTCAAATTTCAAACTCAAACATGGCCTTTTAAGGTGCTTTTCCTTGTTTTGCATTAAACATCAAGTTAACTTGTTTAGTCATGCATGAAAATAGTACAGATGGATAGATTGGATTTTTCTGATCATTTTTCATATATAATTTGTCTGATTTGGAGTTACAGAATAAAAGTTATGAATTTTTGAAATTTAAATTATATTCTGGAATTTCCTATATTAGAATAATTCCAGAAAATCATTAATGCGTCAGCCTGACGTCAGCGTGACGTCAGCAGGTCAACGGAACATGTCAGGGTCAAACCTGACAGTGGGTCCCGCATGTCAGGGTGATTATTTTAATTAAAGTTTAATTAAAACTAATCCTGTTTAATTAATAGGGCTGGGCCCCACCTGTCATTGACTCAGGGGAGTCAACCAGGGCCCACCCATGGTCAAAGTCAATGCCAGCGGCGCCAGCGTTTAGCCGCCGGCGAGCCCGACGCGGCGGCGGGAGTGGTTTTGGCCGTTTCGGCCACCAAATGGGTCGCGGAGACCACCGGAGTGGAGCTGAGGACAAGCCGCAGCTCTTGGTGGAGTCCGTTGGGGTCGGGGTGGCCGGAGTTGGCGCCGGCGACGACTTTGGCGGCCACCGGGGTTCGGCCGAAGATGAACTTGGCGCTAGAGGGGTCGGTGAGGCTCGGGGAGCGGCTAGCTAGGTGCTGCGGGACTTGGTGAGTAAGATGGACACCAGCTTGTGGCCGGAGGGTGGCCGGAAGCACGTCGGCGACGAGATCCGTGGCGGTGCGGGCGTGTGATCCTCGTGCGGTGGCTACACGGCTCGGGAACGAGAGAGGGAAGGTCGGAGGAGTAGCTAGGCTCACAGCGCTCCCGTAGAGGCCACCGGCGGGGTCGGGGACGAGCTGAGGCGGCGACAGCGTTGAAGGGGATCTCCGGCGATGGCGAGCTCGGGCGAGGTCGGTGCGGTGGTCTCGGGCCGCTCGAGCACACGGGGCTCGGCTAGCTCGATGAAGTGGACGGCGGCGAAGCTCCTGGACACGGTGGCACGGCATGGGGTGGACGGAGGGCGTGGCTACGGCGAGGGGGTGGCGGCGATGGCGTCGGCCATGGCTGGGGCGTGCGAGGGGGAGGAGCTGGAGAGGAGAGGGGGTGCCTGGGGGGTTCGAGGGAGAGAGGGAGGCTGGTTCACGGCGTTAGCCGGGCGAGGGAGGCGGCGAGGCGGCGAGCAGGTGCGTGGCACCCATGCGATGCTCGTCGTCGAGCACCTGCCTGCCTGCCTGGCCGGCAAGCAGCTCGCTGGCGCGGTGCTGTGCTGGGCCGGCAGGTGGGCCGGGTGCTGGGCGCCAGGTAAGCTTTTCCCCTTTTCTTTCTGTTTTCTGTTTTTTTAATACTTCTGCAACTTTGTTGAATTTAATAAAATACTTAGGCAACTCCAAAAATCACCAAACTACTCCTGGTCCATAGTTGGATTATTTCCAACATGAAACATTTTAGTTTGGAGATATTTGAGCATTTAAATATTTTATATAATTTTAAATGCCCAAATTCAAATATTTATGATTTAATTCCAAAAACCCTAGGCTGGCCTAGAAAAATGTGCACCACTTTTGGCAGAGGTTCTGAACCAAGACAAAAATGATGGGCATTTTAGAAGGGCATTTCAGGTTCATTGAAAATTATTTTTAGTAACCCTAGTTGGTTTCAGAGGGGGCTGGGGGTTCTGTCATCCCCATTTCAGGTTTCTGATGAAAAAGTAAACATGATGCAACACTCTAATGCATGGCTAACTAGGATGTGACATGGGGTCCCTCAAAGAACCAGCTTGTTGGAGAGTCATTAGCCTTCACAATCACTTCCACATGATATTCGGTCTCGGTGTCATTGATCCAATGCTCATGGTAGGTGAAAATGGGGTCTCGGTGAAACTGGCACTTCTTGAGGCTATCCTCAAGAAGCACGGGAAATCCGGTGGTCAGGAAGTCTTCGGGTACGACAGCCATCTACAAAGGTTGAATGGGAGAGGTCAATAAGGGGAATATATCTTTGGGTTGGGTATGCTTCAGAAAAGAAGAGAAGTTTAGATGGTCTCAAGCTAACTAACCTCCATGCTAACTAAGGCTTCCTACAATCAGGATGGCTCTGATACCAGCTCTTCCATGTTCGCATGTTCGTCTCCAAAGAACTCTTCTTCGAACTCCGGTTCTTCCATGCCTGGTCAATTAAATAACCAGTGGCAAGCCAATGAGTACTTTGAATGTACTCGCAAGCAACCCATGTTTTGGTCCAAGATGTAACAATACATGATATAGGTAAATTTTTGCAGAAAGCTAGTTTTGAGTGCAAGGACATGTTCAACAACTTGTAAGACATGCACCAAGAGAATTCAAGTAACCATGAGGACAGGTTACAGATACAAACATAAATAGAGTGGGCACCAACCCAACTCAATCATGTCAAGTCCCTTGACTTGACCCAAGTAGTTTTATCAACACACATACAGTTTGTAAAATGTGGACGTAGCCCAAGAGCGGTTACCCAACTGTCCTTGACCGTGGACACAGCTATTCGAATAGTTTTACACTCTGTAGAGGTTGCACACTTTACCCACAAGATCCGGGGAACTTCCGTGTCATACACGACCCGCGGTACCTCAAGTACCCGGGGTAAGCACGCGATCACTATCTTTCCCTAGACGACACTAACATGGAGTCCACTCGATTAGTAGTAACCCCCATGCCTAACATTTCACATCATAAAGTTGTGGATCCTCGCTCCCATATTCATCACATACCACAAGCACGGGGTACCAATGGTGTGTCCGGTGCCCTGTGAAAACACTCATGGCCGCCCTACCTGGCAGGACCCCGTCCCGAGAGAGCGCACCAACAACTCTCTCGTCACTAGTAATGCGGGCTCCAAGCTAGTATTGGTCTAGGTAATCAATAATGCCCTTTCCCATACAAGGGTAGAGTGGTTGCGCATGTAAGGTTGGAATAACGGTCGCAACTTAAACCAATCCGTTTTGAAAACAACACACACTTGCCTCGGTACACCACTTCGTCATCAAGTGGCTACCCAACTCATCATCTCCCAGGGCATAAGTGGCACCCGATAGGGTTTTCGAAAAGTCTTTTGAAAATACTTTGTCTCCATCACCATGCATATCCCCGTCCCTTTTTGCGTAGCACTACTTAGCATCCTATCTACTCCCACCGGCATAACCCTCATAAGAAGGTAGGGTCATGCACAATGCAAGTATCAACGAGGAAGTACGGTGGCAAACCATCAAAGTGGTTACTACCTCATCATGATTCCGTTGCAACAACAATATGGTGCTATATGACATGCATAAAAAGGGTTTCATAGACATGGTAAAAGGGCTGCTTGCCTGGCTCAACAAACTCTTCTGGGTCTTCAAAGTCTTCTGGTCCAACTCCTTCGTCAGCAACGCAATCTATCGTCGCAAAATAATAACGAGAAAAATAAGCCAATAATAAAACAGAAAAACCAAAGTGCTCAGAAAAATGTCAACTCATTTTTGTTAAATACTAGGGTGAAAACTAAGAAGGGGAAAATTTCTAGTTTTGGATTTGGAGTAGCAAAATAGGAGAAATGGATTTACAAAGGTATATTTAAATGCTTAAAATCACATTTAAATATTTACAGTGAAGAAAAAGTTATGGGATTTGAATGAAAGTTGCACCATTAAATAGGTGGGATTTTTACAAGAATTTAGGAACTGGAATTATTTCATTTGGATAAATATGTTATCCTGTGGGATTTTTGGAAGGGTGACAGAAAAAGAAAAAGGAAAAAGGGCTCTGTGCCTGCTGGGCCAGAACAGCCGCAGCGCAGCAGGCCCAGCCAGAGAGGCGGCCCAGCGCACTGGTGCACGCGCGCGCGCCAGGTTTAAACATGACGGGCGGGGCCCAGGCGTCATTGAGAGAGAGAGGGGTGATGAAGGGGAGAGGCTGACAGGCGGGGCCCGCCTGTCATCCCTAACCCCGAGTCCAGACGGCTGGCGAGCTCACCGATGATGATGCAGGGCACGGCGAGGTCGGGCGAGGGCACGGATGGGCTCAGCGTCGTCTCGCCGTTCGGGTGGTGGTGGTTGCGGTCGCCGGGGTAGCCTGGTTCGCCGGCAACAAGGTCACGCGGCGGAGGGGCTTTGGGCGTCAACGGTTCCGGACGTTTCCGGCTGCTACAGAGAGGGGAAACAAGGAGGAAAGGATCAGAGGGCTACAGGGGTTCCTGATTGAGAGGAAAGAGGGCCGGGGACGGCCTGCACCTCGCGAACTCCGGCGAGCTGAAGAGGCGGAGCTCGAGCTCGATCTCGAGCTCGGGCGGCTCTGGAGACGAACTGGGGGTGCAGGGGGATGACTTGGTGGTGCAGAGAGCGAGTGGTGAGGAGAGGAGGGCTGGGGAGGCCTTTAAATAGGCGAACGGTGGGGTGCCATGGACCCGTGCGCCGGTGAGCTCCTGCTCGTTGCCACAGGGCTCGGGAGGAGCTGGCGCCGTGTCTGGGGTGTTGCTGGGCGTGGACTACGCCGAGTGGAGCTAAGGGAGAGAGCGGGGAGGGGTCAGAGATGTCGTGCGTGTGAGCCGCGCCATTGGCGCGCTCGGGCGGCCAGCGCGCATGCGAGCAGGGGCGAGAGGAGGGAGAGGGAGGAGGGGGACAGAGGCGTGGCATGACGCAGACGTCGAGGCACATCGTCGGGCGTGATGGGGAGGCCCGAGGTGGCCGGAGGCGGTTGGAAGGGGGCAGCTACAGTGCGGGAGCGCATTATAGCACGCTCCAGAGCGCCCAAATGGCCGGCATGGCCATTTTCTATGCGTGTGGTCACGTCCAAAGGTGTCTGGTAGCTCTAGGAGGGAGTGAAGAAGTAGGAAATGGCCTTGGATGTCCTGGGTGGCCAGTAGGAGAAGAGAGAGGTAGAAGAAGAGGGAGAAATGGGCTGTCCAGAGAGAGAAAGTGGGGTTTTACCCATCTAATAATTGAGCTGTGGGTTTGCCATTGTTACTGGGGGTGAAAGGGGACTAGGAGGGGTTGTGGTAAAAAGTGGAGCTCATGGATATTAGTGGAAGAGCCCCAAATAGGGTTTTTAGTAAACATGCAGAAGGTGTTTTATATGGTTTTGGGGTACTTGCACTAATTTACTTCTGGTGGCACTTGGCAGGGGTGTTTGTCACGACAAAATGATAGGGAAAAAGGAAGATGAGCTCATTTGGAAGAGTTTGCTAATGAAACTTTGGCAAACCCTAGAAATTAGCAGAAATGAACTTGTGTAGATCTAGTTGAGCAAATCACTTCTCCTTGATGCACCACTTGTAGTAGTGGCCTCATTTGGTCATGTGAACATGCTCACAAAAGTTGGGGTCAAGGAGAGAAAGTTCGTAGTACAAACTTGTTCAAATATGATTCTGGTCAGAGAGGGTTTTGGGCCATTTTGGTGAACCAAAATGACTTTAATTGTCATGACTGATCACAATATGCATTTGTGACTTGCTGGATTTTCCTTGGATTTTTTTGAAAATATTTCCTGTAGAAATATTTCAAATCCTTGAAATGGGCAGAAATGGTTTTGGGAGGTTTTGTCCAATGTTTTGAACATGACCATGTGTTGAAACTCTTATATATGGAAAATATATGTCCACTGAGTTTCCCTGATTTTTGTCAAATATTTTTTAAACAATAAAATATTTTTTCCGTATTAAAGACCATTTCTGGCCTTAAGAAAAAGCTTTAAAATAAAATAGGAAAATAGCTTTTAAAATTATATTTTTGTGGTTCATGGGAGTCCTACATCTAATAGGATTCAAATATACCTTTTGAAATATTTTTCATACCCCAAATCAAGTACTTGCATTGCAAACCTCAAGGGGTTTTTGGAAAACTAATTTTTGAAAATACTATTTGGCCAAATTATTTTTGTAAGAAAATACTATATTGCTCTATACACATGGCCTGATCATTCGGCAGAAGTTTGGGGCAAGGAGATGAAGTATATAAGGTGGAGTTGTGTTGACTTTAAAGAGCACTTAAAAAGAATCACAGAGAGAAAACCAACTCCAAATAAAAGCCAAATAATGCAAAAGTTTTTGTTGGTCCAAATTTTCATGCTTTGATAATGCAAATGAAATGTTACGAAATGCAGGGTGTGACAACCAGTTTCTGTTTTTTTGCCTGTTTTAGTGTTTCGCAGAAAAGGAATACCAAACGGAGTCCAAATGGGATGAAACTTTCACGATGATCTTTCTTGGACCAGAAGCAAACCAGGAGACTTGGATATGAAGTCGGGGACTCAACGAGGCTGCCACGAGGATGGAGAGCGCGCCTAGGGGGTAGGGCATGCCCCCTACCTCGTGGGCCCCTCGGAGCTCTCCTGACCTAGTTCCTTTGCCTATATATACTCTTATACCCCAAAAACATCAGGGCAAGCCATGAAAACACTTTTCCACTGCCGCAACCTTCTGTACCCATGAGATCCCATCTAGGGGCCTTTTACGGTGTCCTGCCGGAGGGGAATTCGATCATGGAGGGCTTCTACATCAACACCATTACCCTTCCGATGAAGCGTGAGTAGTTTACCACAGACCTACTGGTCCATAGGTAGTAGCTAGATGGCTTATTCTCTCTCTTTAATTCTCAGTACCACGTTCTCCTTGATGTTCTTGGAGTTCTATTCGATGTAATATTCTTTTGCGGTGTGTTTGTCGAGATCTGATGAATTGTGGATTCATGATCAGATTATCTATGAATATTATTTGAGTCTTCTTTGAATTCTTATATGCATGATTTGATATCTTTGCAAGTCTCTTCAAATTATCATTTTAGTTTGGCCTACTAGATTGGTTTTTCTTGCAATGGGAGAAGTGCTTAGCTTTGGGTTCAATCTTGCGGTGTCCTTTCCTAGTGAGAGTAGGGGCAGCAAGGCACATGTTGTATTGTTGCCATCGAGGATAAAAAGATGGGGTTTTCTTCATATTGCTTGAGTTAATTCCTCTCCATCATGTCATCTTACCTAATGCATTACTCTGTTCTTTATGAACATAATACTCTAGATGCATGCTGAATAGCAGTCGATGTGTGGAGTAATAGTAGTAGATGCAGAATCATTCTGGTCTACTTGACACAGATGTGATGCCTATGTTCATGATCATTGCCTTAGATATCGTCATAATTATGTGCTCTTATATCAATTGCTCGGCAGTAATTTGTTCACCCACAGTAATAATTGTTATCTTGAGAGAAGCCACTAGTGAAACCTATGGCCCCCGGGTCTATTTTACATCATATTAGTTTTCCGTCAACTTGTCAATTTTAGTCGCCATTTATTTAATTTGCAATCTTTACTTTCCAATCTATAAACCAAGAATACCAAAAATATTTACTTTACCATTTATCTATCTCTATCAGATCTCACTTTTTCAAGTAACCGTGAAGGGATTGACAACCCCTTTATCACGTTGGATGTAAGTTTGTTGATTGTTTGTGCAGGTATTCGGTGACTTGTGCGTTGACTCCTACTGGATTGAGACCTTGGCTCTCAAACTGAGGGAAATACTTACTCTACTTTGCTGCATCACCCTTTCCACTTCAAGGGAAAAACCAACGCAAGCTCAAGAGGAAGCATGAAGAATTTCCAACGCCGTTGCTGGGGATATCTACGTCAAGTCAAAACATACCAAGTACCCATCATAAACTCTCTTCTCTTGCATTACATTATTCTCTATTTGCCTCTCGTTTCCCTCTCCCCCACCTCTAAAATGATTTTTGAAAAGATTTTCCTTTTATCCGCCCTTCTTCCGTTCGATCTTTTGTTTGCTTGTGTTACCATGTGCCTCCTTTTTGCTTGCATCTTCGCTTGCTAAAAGTTTATGGATCCTCATCCACTTGCTAATCTTTTTAAGAGATCAAGTTATGATGAACCAATTGCTAGTGAGTTTTGTGCACTAGATTATCTTTATGAAGTTTTGCTTGAAGTTCGTGAATCTGAAAATTGTGATGAAGAAATTTATGAAGAGATTCACAATAGCTCCTTGAATAAAAAGCATGATTGCAATGATTTTACTATAAATTCTATTGATGCCAATTGTGCTAATAATATGCAAAACCCTAAGCTTGGGGATGATAGTTTTGCTAGGTCCACTACTTGTTGCAATGATCATGATTGGGGTGATTTTTCTTATAATCTTGAAAATTTATTTGAGCCCCTTGATGAATATGAGATTGATAAAAATGTTTGCAATAATATTGAAAGTGGGTTTGGAAGAGTGTCAACTTTAGATCCCAAATATTTGGAGAATGTGAAATCTTAATTTTTTTTTATAAAAGTGGGTTTGGAGAGGTCATGACTTTAGTTAATGTTAATCCCAGTATGTCGGAAGAGTGTGAACTTCTCATGCATGTGGATCGTGTTGATAATATTTTATGTGATAGCTATTTTGTTGAATTTTCTTATGATCCTACATGTAATTATTATGAGAGAGGAAAACATGGTTGTAGAAATTTTCATGTTACTAAATTATCTCTCTTCATGTTGAGATTGCTATCTTCTCTTTCTTCTTCCTTGCATATGCTAGTTTCTGCTTGCCTTGATAATTTGTTTGCTTATAAAATGCCTATGCATAGGAAGTATGTTAGACTTAGATGTGTTTGTCATGTGTTTTATGATGCTCTCTTTGTGCTTCAATTCTTCTCTTTTATGTGAGCATCATTGAAATTATCAATGCCTAGCTAAGGGCGTTAAACAATAGCGCTTGTTGGGAGGCAACCCAATTTTATTTCTGTTCTTTTATTTTTGTTTCTATTTAGTAATAAGTAATTCATCTAGCCTCTGGTTAGATGTGGTTTTATGTTTTAATTAGTTTTTGTGCCAAGTTAAACCTTTATGATAGCTTACGGTGAAAGTTGTATTGATCTTGCTGAAAAACAGAAACTTTTGTGCCCAGGAAAATAATTTTCATAATTCACAGAAACGTGATTTTGATCGGATTCATTTTTCCGTGGATTAGTACATAAATTTCTCAAGGTTTCCTAATTTTTCAGAATTTTTGGAGTTCGAGAAGTATTTGAGAGTTACATATTGCTACAAACTGTTCTGTTTTGACAGATTCTGTTTTTTGCGTGTTGTTTGCTTATTTTGATGAATCTATGGGTAGTATCGGGGGGTATGAACCATGGAAAAGTTGGAATACAGTAGATATTACGGAAATATAAATAAAGAATGAGTTTTCAACAGTACCATAAAGTGGTGATTTATTTTCTTATACTAACAGAGCTCATGAGATTTTCTGTTGAGTTTTGTGTTCTGAAGTTTTCAAGTTTTGGGTAAGGATTTGATGAAGTATGGAATAAGGAGTGGCAAGAGCCTAAGCTTGGGGATGCCCAAGGCACCCCAAGTTAACATTTAAGGACAACCAAAAGCTTAATCTTGGGGATGCCCTAGGAAGGCATCCCCTCTTTCGTCTTCCTCTATCGGTAACTTTACTTGAGGCTATATTTTTATTCACCACATGATATGTGTTTTCCTTGGAGCATCTTGTATGATTTGAGTCTTTGCTTTTTTTACCATAATCATCCTTGTTGTTCACACCTTTTGGGATAGACACATATGAATCGTGATTAATTAGAATAATCTATGTGCTTCACTTATATCTTTTTAGAGCACGGCGGTGGCTTTATTTTATAGAAATTTATGAACTCTCATGCTTCATTTATATTATTTTGAGAGTCTTTTAGAACATCATGGTAATTTTCTTTGGTTATAAATGTAGTCCTAATTTGATAGGCATCCAAGAGGGATATAATAAAAACTTTCATATCAAGTGCATTTAATACTATAAGAAGTTTGATTCTTTATGATTGTTTTGAGATATGAAGATGCTGATATTAGAGTCATGCTAGTGGAGTAATTGTGAATTTGAGAAATACTTGTGTTGAGGTTTGTGAGTCCCATAGCATGCACTTATGGTGAAACGTTGTGTAAAAAATTGGAGCATGAAGTATTTATTGATTGTCTTCCTTATGAGCGGCAGGCGGGGACAAGCGATGGTCTTTTCTTACCAATCTATCCCCATAGGAGCATGCGCGTAGTACTTCATTCAATGACTGATAGATTTTTTCAATAAGTATGTGAGTTCTTTATGGCTAATGTTGAGTCCATGGATTATACGCACTCTCACCCTTCCACCATTGCTAGCCTCTCTTGTGCCACACAACTTTCGCCGGTACCATATACCTTCCTCAAAATAGCCACCATACCTACCTATTATGGCATTTCCATAGCCATTCCGAGATATATTGTGATGAAACTTTCCACCGTTCCGTTTATTATGACACGCTTCATCATTGTCATATTGCTTTGCATGATCATGTAGTTGACAAGGCATGTCTGGCAAGGCTACCTTTCATGATTCTTTCATACATGTCACTCTAGATTCATTGCACATCCCGGTACACCGCTGGAGGCATTCACATAGAGTCATATTTTTGTTCTAAGCATTGAGTTGTAATTCTTCGAGTTGTAAGTAAATAGAAGTGTGATGATCATCATTATTAGAGCATTGTCCCATGTGAGGAAATAAAAAAAGAGAAAACAAAAAAAGAGGCCAAAGAAGCCAAGAAAAAAAGAGAAAAAGAAAAAAAGAAAAAAGGAAAAAATGAGAGAAAAAGAGAGAAGGGGCAATATTACTATTCTTTTTCCACACTTGTGCTTCAAAGTAGCACCATGATCTTCATGATAGAGAGTCTCTTATTTTTTCACTTTCATATACTAGTGGAAAATTTTCATTATAGAACTTGGCTTGTATATTCCAACGATGGGCTTCCTCAAATGCCCTAGGTCTTGATGAGCAAGCAAGTTGGATGCAGACCCACTTAGTTTCTTTTTGAGCTTTCATACACTTATAGCTCTAGTGCATACGTTACATGGCAATCCCTACTCGCTCACATTGATATCTATTGATGGGCATCTCCATAGCCCGTTGATACTCCTAGTTGATGTGAGACTATCTCCCCCTTTTTGTCTTCTCCACAACCACCATATTCTCTTCCATCATAGTGCTATGTCCATGGCTCACGCTCATGTATTGTGTGAAAGTTGAAAAGGTTTGAGAATATCAAAGTATGAAACTATTGCTTGGCTTGTCATCGGGGTTGTGCATGATTTGAGTATTTTGTGTGACGAAGATGGAGCATAGCCAAACTATATGATTTTGTAGGGATAAGCTTTCTCTGGCCATGTTATTTTGAGAAGACATAATTTCCTTGTTAGTATGCTTGAAGTATTATTGCTTTTATGTTAATATTAAACTTTTGTTTTGAATATTTCAAATGTGAACATTCATGCCAAAATAAAGAAAATTACGTGGATAAATATGTTAGGTAGCATTCCACAACGAAAATTCTGTTTTTTATCATTTACCTACTCGAGGACGAGCAGGAATTAAGCTTGGGGATGCTTGATACGTCTCCAATGTATCTATAATTTTTGAATGTTCCATGCTATTATATTATCTGTTTTGGATGTTTAATATGTATTTATATGCTATTTTATATTATTTTTGGGACTACCTATTAACCGAGAGCCCAGTGTTAGTTTCTGTTTTTTGCCCGTTTTAGAGTTTCGCAGAAAAGGAATACAAAACAAAGTCCAAATGGAATGAAAGTTTCACAATGATCTTTCTTGGACCAGAAGCAAACCAGGAGACTTGGAGATGAGTCGGAGACTCAATGAGGTGGCCACAAGGGTGGAGGGCGCGCCCGGGGGGTAGGGCGTGCCCCCTACCTCGTGGGCCCCTCGGAGCTCTCCTGACCTAGTTCCTTCGCCTATATATACTCTTATACCCAAAAACATTAGGGGGAGTCCCGAAAACACTTTTCCACCGCCGCAACCTTCTGTACCTGTGAGATCCCTTCTAGGGGCCTTTTCCAGCGTCCTGCGGAGGGGGATTCGATCATGGAGGGTTTCTACATCAACACCATTATCCTTCCGATGAAGCGTGATTAGTTTACCACAGACCTACGGGTCCATAACTAGTATCTAGATGGCTTCTTCTCTCTCTTCGATTCTCAATACCATGTTCTCCTCGATGTTCTTGGAGTTCTATTTGATGTAATATTCTTTTGCTGTGTGTTTGCCAAGATCCAATGAATTGTGGATTTATGATCAGATTATCTATGAATATTATTTGAGTCTTCTCTGAATTCTTCTATGCATGATTTGATATCTTTGCAAGTCTCTTCGAATTATCGGTTTATTTTGGCCTACTAGATTGGTTTTTCTTGCAATGGGAGAAGTGCTTAGCTTTGGGTTCAATCTTGCAGTGTCCTTTCCCAGTGACAGTGGGGGCAGCAAGGTATGTATTGTATTGTTGCCATCGAGGATAAAAAGATGGGTTTTTCATCACATTGCTTGAGTTAATTCCTCTACATCATGTCATCTTACTTAATGCATTACTCCGTTCTTTATGAACTTAATACTCTAGATGCATGCTGGATAGCGGTCGATGTGTGGAGTAATAGTAGTAGATGCAGAATCATTCCGGTCTACTTGACACGGACGTGATGCCTATGTTCATGATCATTGCCTTAGATATCGTCATAATTATGCGCTCTTCTATCAATTGCTTGGCAGTAATTTGTTCACCCACCATAATATTTGCTATCTTGAGAGAAGACACTAGTGAAACCTATGTCCCCCGGGTCTATTTTACATCATATTAGTTTTCCATCAACTTGCCAATATATGTCACCATTTCTTTAATTTGCAATCTTTACTTTCCAACCTATAAACAAAAAATACCAAAAATATGTACTTTATCGTTTATCTATCTCTATCAGATCTCACTTTTGCAAGTAACCGTGAAGGGATTGACATCCCCTTTATCGCATTGGGTGCAAGTTTGTTGATTGTTTGTGCAGGTATTCGGTGACTTGTGCATTGTCTCCTAGTGGATTGATACCTTGGTTCTCAAACTGAGGGAAATACTTACTCTACTTTGCTGCATCACCGTTTTCTCTTCAAGGAAAAAACCAACGCAAGCTCAAGAGGTAGCAGTGGGGCCCATGAGGCTCCGCTGACCCTATCTCATTCCCATAAATTCCTATTTTTTGAGAAAAAATAGGGGAGGAAGTATCATCGCGTTTTACGATATGGAGCTGCCGCCACCTCATGTTCTTCATCGGGAGGCTAGATCTGCAGTCTGTTCGGGGCTCCGAAGAGGGGGATCTTCCGTCTTCGTCACCATCAACCATCCTCCATCACCAATTTCATGATGCTCACCGCCGGGAGTGAGTAATTTCTTCGTAGGATTGCTGGACCATGATGGGTTGGATGAGATTCATTATGTAATCGAGTTAGTTTTGTTAGGGCTTGATCCCTAGTATCCACTATGTTCTGAGGTTGATGTTGTTATGACTTTGCTATGCTTAATGCTTGTCACTAGGGCCCGAGTGCCATGATTTTAGATCTGAACCGTTCTTGTTTTTCACCAATATATATATATATATTGTTGATCGGATCTTGCAAGTTATATGCACCTATTACGTGTTATGATCCGCATACCCCAAAGTGATAACAATTGGGATTCTTTCCGGTGATTACCGTAATTTGAAGAGTTCATGTATTCACTGTGTTTTTATGCTTTGTCCCGGTTCTCTATTAAAATGAGGCCTTAATATCCCTTAGTTTCCTTATGGACCCCGTTGCCATGGGAGGGTAGGACAAAAGATGCCATGCAAGTTCTTTTCCATAAGAGCTTACTACTATTTACGGAATACATGCCTACATTACATTCATGAGCTGGAGCTAGTTCTGTGTCGCCCTAGGTTATGATTGTTATATGATGGATATTATCCAATTTTATCACCGAACCAATGCCTACGAGCTTTTCACATATTGTTCTTGCTAAGTCACTATTATTGTTACTACTGTTACAACTGCTACAAAACTTCTACTACGACTGTTACTGTTACTATCTATTATATTATTAAAATGAGAGAAAATGAAGGGTCATGATTTATTGCTCTAGATTTAAGTTATTCAAATGGCTCAGATTCACGATTTATATATCGTACAACCAATCAACCACCCCATAAAAAAACCAATCAACAAATGTATACCAGTCAGCCACACTGTGCCGCTGTGCGTATACAAAGAGAAATACAACCTAACACGTAAAGAAGGATTGCACACACCCCTATCATCAAGAAGAAAAATGAAAGCCAAGGAGAGTAGGACACGGCCACAAAATAGATTGCCATCGCAAGGAGCCTAGCAGGAAGAAGAAAAGGCGAACAACACACGGTACGCACAATTACCAGAATGATTTCTATTGCATGCATAGTGTATATATTACTCCAACCAGACATAATGATAAATAAGATTACTTTATTCTTCTAAATATAGTTTTATTAAATTTCTATTAGAAAATAAACCTGCACAATTGAACTCTCTACAAGTAAAACAGAATCTTATTATTCTTTTTCGTTGAAAAAAAGGTAGCATTATTCTTTATTCATTATGCAATCTATCAGTAAAATCTATTACATACTACAACCACATAGGATATATATATATATATATATATATATATATATATATATATATATATATATATATAGTTGATTTTTTTACATTGGTTGAGATTTAGAAGATAACGAATTTACGCAAAACTATGGCCACGACGTCATAATATATGTACAGGAAATTTAAGGCAAACCGCAGATGTGTGTAAAAGAGAAAGAAAGAATAGAACGTCAAACAAAAAGACATACATGGTATGAAAGGAAAAGAAAGGTTTCCATTCTGTAAACACATAAATGCGACAAGGCAGGAAAGTTTTACCCATGTAAAAAAAAGGAAACAATTACCCTTGCCTTATTCTTAATTGGAATCACATTACAATAATCATTGTTGATGAGTACAAGTGGCCCATATATAAATCGCCTCGGTTCTGCTCCTACTCAGCGACGTATTCTTGAGATCCCACCAAACCCCGTGACGCCGCTGTCAGCCGACGACAGGAAGGAAAGGACAATCAGCTCTCAAGAAAGGCTATGGAAAAGGCTATTGTTCTTACCAAAAAGAGCAAGATGAGGGCGAGGCCTGCAACCCCAACGCACCTTGCTTTCGGCGACAACGCCCTCACGGATGCTGACATGGGTGCCATAGATTCGCAACTCGCCATGGACTGCCTCCCCACGGGTTCCTGCGGCCTCTTTAACGCCCGCATGAACCAGTCTCGCGTGTCGTTTGACATCAGCCAGACTAAGACAAATTCTTTGTCTTTGTCTTTGTCAGGCAGGAACCGGAGAAGCTCCTTCGGTCCTGCCACAACGCCACAGACTCCAGTCGGATTGCAGGTGCCATGGCTCGGACAATAATCACATCATCAGGTACCACAAGCAGCATTGAGGCGAGAGCAGCATGATACCAGTGGGGGAAGAGGGGATTGAAGCAAGTGCGGTTGCAACAATGGTTACTTTATCTCCCTGGTACAAATAATATTTTATCATATGTCCAAATTTTAATTCGTTTAGTCATGAACATTTGTAAAAATATTAGTTCTTTTTAATGATTACAAAATTGCTTTCTAGAGCAATCATTTTTAGGCATAAAAATATTACTTTTGAGTTATATATAATTAAAACGCACTTCAAGCATGATTGTGTACATTTGCAAGCAATCTATTTGGACCATTTTGTGAGTCTATAGAAGAACATTTTCCTTTCCCTTAATAGATTTTACATGGAGACTTTTTACGGGGTAAAACTATATGTTTGCGACAGGCTAGATGAATTAGACTTGATGGTAGGAGAGCAACCATGCAGAAAAAAGAAGGAAAGTGTTGATTGAGTGTTAAGGAGGCGAAGAATGTCCAACAAAAGTATGGTGATGAAGCATGAATACATACCAAGCAATGCTCAATCAAGTAAAAAGGTTCCCAGGCCACATCAATATATAGACCACCATATGTATATCCTTGATGGCACTTGCGCTATCATCAATATGTAACTACACACAAATACGAGCTCGAAAATCCCAAGAGAAAACAACAACACCAAATCATATAGCAAAAAAGTGGAAACACAAATTCTTATGTCAAAATACCTAGAAGGCCAGCGAGTGCTTAGTGTGATGAAAACATCACGGTTGTACTAGCGAGCTTAACCTTGCTATCAATGTACCTAAACTATATTCACCTCACACCTACTTCTATGACGTAAGAGTAGAGGTTTGGAGAATTAAACAAAATAAGATCATAAAATCAGGTTTCATGCACTGATTGAAGGAAAAAAATTTGGGCAAGCATAAGAAAACCAAGTGACATGAGACTGCACTCCAGTGAATCCGCAGTGATGATTACTGATGAAATATGCCACTCTTGGAGAATAGCATTGCTTCAGACATAAAGAGGCTTGTCGAAATAAAGCAAAGAAGCAAAAAAACAATGTACATATATTTAAATAATGTAACTACATCGAGGTAACCCTCAATGCATACATCACGACAACATTTAAATCATTAGCTAAATGGGTTTTATAAACATCATATTTAAATTTATATAACACAATCTAAGACCCCTTATTGTCAATCAAATTTTTAGTGTCACCTAACAAATAAACATTTAATGGTATATTAGGTTGGTTTCACCACACACAAAAAAAACTCAAATGCCAACAAAAGGTTGCGGAAAAAACAAAAATAGTTAATAATAAAGATCTAGCCGCACAAATGCGCGGGTATACCCGCTAGTTACTATTATTGCTACTGCTATCAAACTATCATACTACTGTGCTACTGATCACTCTGCTGCAGATATTTAGTATCCAGGTGTCGTTGAATTGACAACTCAACTACTAATACTTACAAATATTCTTTGGCTCCTCTTGTGTGGAATCAATAAATTTGGGTTGAATACTCTACCCTCGAAAACTGTTGCGATCCCCTATACTTATGGGTTATCATCATCCTATTCTAAACCATGTCTCTTTATCCTTAGATGTCAATAAATGTGAGGAAATAGACAATACATTAGGCATGCTATATGGACATATGTTCTGAATGTGATTTTATTATGTAGTTAGCCCTAAAATACATGCTAATGTATTACAGTGGTTCACCAAAATAAGTTATGTACAAACGTGAAAGCTATTATGTTTGTTTGTCTCATTAGTAACTTATTATCTGGTACCCTAATCTACAAACTCAAACTTCCAGCAAGCTATGTAACAAATGATTGCACAACCACAACTCCTAAAGGTGACGAGGCTACCACAGCCACAATGTCACCTCTTGCTGCAGTGCGTCAGTATCTCTTCACTAACAGTGCAAAAAGTACCTTCATGCGTAATTCTGGGTTGGTTGCTAAGGTAACCTTGTCGAAATAGCCTACTCAACAAAATCTTCCGGCTAGACAAAGTGATAAATTTGTGCTACAAGCACAAGTCCAATCCCTAATGGAGGTCGTTTCTGAAACAAGAATAGTGCTTGACAAATGTCATCAAGATATGAATGGTTTTGAAACCAGACTATCAGACATTTCCTTCGTTGTTCAAGAGCAATGGCAGAAAAAGGGGAAGGCCATGCTGCTCCATCAGATTCTATAGCCTAAAACATTACCACTTAGGTCAAATGATCTCTGTTTCAATAGATCTGATGGTGCATTTGTCTGCCAAGACTGTAAACTTTTATGCCAACAGGCCTTTCATTGTATGGCTGTAATTTATTTTGTTGTGATACAACATTTATCATGACGGCAAAGGACGTAGAAATTAGCAAGCTATTTTTGTATAGTATAGGTTTATTATTTAATATGTTTGGCGTCATCATTCTCCTTTAAGCCGAAAGCATCGTAGGAGCCCAACAGGCCAATATTCCTCCTTCCCACAATTTGATTTGGGCTAGAAATGATTATGGGATGTAATCGGCATGTAGCCACAAAAAATAACTAGGCCAAAATCAGCCTAAGCTTTTCTTATTTCTGACTGTTCCAATGGTAGGCCCGTTCCCATAGTGTGCCATTAATAGACCTAAACGTAATATGGGCCCATAGAACGGACCGTTAACATGTCTAAATATCTCGCGGGCCTTACTAGGCCCATCAATAACAAGGGTCGTTAACAAGCCAAAACTCAGAATGGGCCTTAATTGGGCCAGAATATACCCAGGGCTTGTAGTAGGCCAAAATATGATTGGGCCTAAAATGCGCCAAATAGCGCACTGGTCATTAGCAGGCCGAAATGTATCTCAGTCCATGCTGGCCCAATTACATGGCGGGTCATTAACAGGCCGAAAGTCTGACGGGCCGTAATTGCATCGACCTACTACACGGGCCTTTAACAGGACGAAAGTGTGGGTGGGCTGCATTTGTGTCATCGAGAATATGGGCCATTAATAGGCCCAATGTGATGTCGGGCCAAATATGGCCCATGGGTTTCGTCGACCGTTAACAGGCCGAATAACACAACATGCTGGAAGTGGCCCAAATCTACAATGGGCCAATAACAGGTCGAAAGTCAGACCTGGCCGAAAATGGCCCAATTCCATCATGGTCTTTTTATGAGCTAAAAGTTTCACTTGGCAATAAATTGGCCCAAATGTAGCAGGATGTCTAACAGGCCAGAAACACACCGGGCCGTAATTGGGCTCATATACTTACCTAATTGTTAATGGGCCAAAAGTGACCATGGGACGCAATGACTAGAAATCCAAAACGGGCCGGTGAGAGGCCGATTTGACACTATTCCTATGGATCTTACCAGCAAATGGGCCATCTGCTAGCAGGTCGTTAATGGGCCAGCCCGCTAACATTGACTAGGCCATCATTTTTAGCCTAAATATGCCACTAATGGGTTGTGCTACGTATCGACGTATCATAGGCATGTCTCGTCCATTGGATGAGGGACAACTGTCGCGTCGCCGAGCTGACACGTGGATCTGCTAGCGAATGAGAATTTTACATGTGGAAAATCGCCATTGGTCTGGTCTGTCAACGGGTTATCAGATCCAAACCGGAACCCGACAGCTTAATGGTGACCCATTACGGTGGATGCCACGTGTCAGGTACCCTTGACGAAAACACTTACATGACGCGCCATTTATAATCATGGAAGTGGACACTTTCGTGATGATAATTTGAGTATTTTCATGGAACACTTCCACAACAGCACAGGTATGACTATCTTCATTCTGTCATAAAATCGTCACGGATGTACAAGCATAACAGAAAAGGTGACTTACTGTGACAAGCATGTATCATCATAGAAGTATTTTTTTGTAATGATAGTCTAAAGGTCTTTGCAAATTTATGTTGTAGATCAATGGCTCGCGCTGTAGCTCCTATGAATTT
Organism: Triticum dicoccoides; assembly: GCF_002162155.2. Classification (NCBI taxonomy): domain Eukaryota; kingdom Viridiplantae; phylum Streptophyta; class Magnoliopsida; order Poales; family Poaceae; genus Triticum; species Triticum dicoccoides. The sequence continues at coordinate 237,126,399 of NC_041381.1, read as the reverse complement.
TAAGCGTTCCTAGAGAAAGCTAAGTTGAAAGATGATAGAAGCAACTATGCGGACTGGGTCCATAATCTAAGGATTATCCTCACTATTGCACAGAAGGCATATGCAATGGCGGAGCCGGCGCTCGGCCACCTCAGGCACTTGCCCGGGCTCGATGGCCACAGGACAGCGTACACACGTGACAGACAATGGGGCAAAATCTGTTATGCATGTACTATGTAGGTTTACTTGGGCAGCAATGTATGTGTATACATAATAAACAATGGGCTTCTACCAAGCGTTCGGCTAATATTTCAGTGATGGGCAAATTAACTAGGCCTGCAATTGTAGTTCGCGTCAGTTATGGGCTGCAATTCCTTCTTTTGTTTGTTTCTCACATACCATAGAGGCGGACCAGCAGCGAGCGAATATGGAGGCTACCGTAGGCGCACGATCGATGGCGGGTGGAGCGGATCCGTCTGCGAGTGGGGTGGAGCAGGTCCATCTCTAGTAATTGCTTATATCCTCATCGTTCGGTGCCCTTTCCCTTGAGGTAACACTGCTAGCTAATTTGAAAATTCCCCTAAAAAATACTAATTTGAATATTGGTAGATTTAGGCTAAATTTTGAGGTCAGACGATGGGGACATTTGCCTCATGATTTCTCGTACGCACACTAGTGATATATTCTACAAGTCTGTCTCTTTTCATACAAGCTCTCTATTTTGAATATGTCCAGAAATCACAACACTTCATTTACCTGAATTAGAAATTCATTTTGTACCTTGTATAGTGTTTTCTGTAATGTTCAGATGCTAATTTTGATAGCTATACTCTTACTGGTAGCATGGCAAGTTTAATTCTATGCATGGTCTTGCTTTAAGACTTATGTTCTGACATGAAAATATCTGGTAGCTCCTAGCATGGTTTGGCGAGAGCCTTCTCCTGGATACTCGGCAAAGGGTGGCACATGGCACAACCTGGGCAGCCCATTGACGAATTTTGTTTAACGAGTGTCATCGAGGGGGGCACTCGGCGAACCTATGAATGTTTTGCCAAAGAGGGCCCTTGGCAAACATCAAGGACACCTGGCACCTTCCAATTGAACCATCTTCACTCAGTTTTGTGCGATAGGTACTCGACAAACCTATGAACACTTTGTCAAAGATGACACTTGCAAACATTAAGGACATGTGTCATGCTTCAGTTGTCCTACCTTCACTGAGTATGGTATAGTAACATCCCAAATTTTCAATTTGGATGTTATACATAGATCATCATATGCATATCATATTTTATTTGCATTTTGTTGTGATCCTAGAAATCTTAAGCAACTCAAGGACCCAAGGAGAGAGTTGGAAGTTTCACAAAATTCATATTTGAATCTATTTCAAATTTGAAAAGAGGATCGATTTGATTTTAATATTTTTCTCCAATTATTTCCAATAATAAAATAAATGAGAGTGGGCAAAATTACTTCCTCAAAACCTAAGAGAAATATTGGAGAAGAAATTTTAAAATTGAATTGTTATTTTAGTTGTATTTTACTTGAATTTGAGAAAACTTGTATTTTTTAAAATTGCATTTTAGTCCAGAAAAATGTTCATCTTGTGCTAAATATTAGGTTTGGACGGTTAAAATTGCTTATAGAATTTTTAGAATTTTTTTATATTTTATTAGGATTTTTCTCTGCGGTGAAATTATTTAAAAAAACTTCCCGGACCGAACTGGGCCAAAGACCCAGCCGGCCCGTTGCGCGCTGCCTCCTTCCCGCTTGGGGAATCCGCCCCCGGCACGCCGTTGGAGTCCTCTTGGACTCCGGGTCGCGTCGCTGCCTCGGGGCCCCCTTATAAGGGTCGGGACCCCCCCTCTCCTCGTCGCCAGCTCTGCCGCGCTGCCGCATCGCCACCGCCGCACTGCAGCCGCCCCGCCGCCTCCGCAGCCACCCCGTCGTCGCAGCCCTCTGTCACGTCGCCGCACTGCTGCCGCCGCCACCGCTAGCTGCTGCCGCTGCGCTCCACCACCGCTGCCCGCGCCTTGCATCGCCTCGCATCGCCGCCGCCGCCCTTCCGTTGACCCGCCACCGTTGACCGGTAAGAACCCGTCGGTTCTGTCAGGTTTTTTTGGTTTATCACGGTTTAGTTGGTTTATTAAGTTAGATCGGTTTTTTTTATTTGGTTAGATTAGTTAACGAATGTTCGTTCAGTTAGATTAGTTAGCGGACGGTTTTAGTTCGTCTAGTTCTGTTAACGAACGTTCGCTCGGTACATTTTTCTTTTTAGTTTTATTTTCAGCCAGGGACTTCTTCGCGAATAGTTTTCTCGTGATTTAGCCCCTGATCTTAAAACTAGCGCAACTTTTTTCTCGTTGGTCCAAATTAGATGAAACCAGCACCTAAATCTTTGTATCGATCTCTTCTTTCCAATTAACCAACTTGAACATGTTTTGATAATTTAAAATTTGAGTTTGGTTCAGATTAGTAAACGATCTTATTTTGTTTGTATCTTGAGTTTTGTAACTCCGTTTGAGTCCTTTCTTTTTGCAAATTGTAGCTAATCACATGTACCTACTGTTAAGATCTAATCCATATGATAACAATGCTGTTAGGTTTTGTTTTCTGTTTAGTTTAGATGTTTGCTTGTTTCGTGTTTGATTTGGATCTTTCTCGATTTCTCTTTGTTTCCTTTGAGTGATTGCTAATGTATGCTACTGTTTGTCTATGCTAGATTACCAGGAATGCAAAGCTTGTTACTAAGAATCCCTAGAGTTTGTAGATCGTCAGCAAGGCAAGTTACATTTGACCATACTCTTCTATACCCAGTTTTACTAAGCATTAGTTCTGCCCTCAAATATTTGCATGAGTAGGATTGGCAACATGTGGTTTGGTTGTAGTACTTGAGGTAGGAACCTAATACCTTTTGATCACCCTGGGAATATAAGTTATGCTTTATTATTGCTTAGCCATGCTCATATATGGGGTTTGGATCATGATTCACATGGAAGTTATGAGAGTTATTAATCTTGGATAACATTAAGGTGGCAACTTTAATACACATTTGGGTGGATTGGTTGGGGCACCTGGAGAATCCAGTGTTATCCATTAAGGGAAATCCCAGAGTACCCGTGTGATTTTTCCTCGGTTCGACACCCAGGCTCAAAGGGATCATATGATATTTCATGACTAGAAACTTCCGTGTGCAGCCACAAGCCATTATGGGCTCTGGCATAGTTGAGTAAGTTGTATGCGCTCTCGAAGAGGTGGACTAGCAAATGTAGTGGGAATGTAGGTGTACCGGTCTGTTTGGAGTAGATAGTTGATGCTTCAGAAAGACTATGTCTCGATCTTCCGATCATGGATGCGGTCGAGTCTTATTGGTAAAAGTGTGCAACCTCTGCAGAGTGTATAAACTAATCATGGTTAGTCGTGTCCCCGGTTATGGACATCTTGAGTATCTGGAATTGGATATTATTGTTAATCTCACAACTCTTTAATAAACTGAACTGGGTTAATGATGATACTTTTAATTGGGATTTGAGTTGGAGGAACCTTCTCAAATATTGGAACAACTTGGGAGTAGTTTAAATAAATTCATTCCTTTGTTGTAGGGAAAAACTAGCTTTATGCAAAATCATAAACTTAGAGCCTCCACCAGCCAAATATTGCATGTAGATATAGTTCTTGCATTCATTGCTTTACAATATAACTCTGCCAGCATATTCAATGTGCTGACCTACACGGCTGCAACGTCTCATGTTGCAGACTACTCAGATGATGAATAAGGTGTGATAGTCATTCTCTTGCACTCAGCTATGCCGTTGGAGTTGATGGACTCATTTACCTTTGAAGCTTCCGCAGTTATTTAGTTTAGATGGCCTTCAGCCATGATATTTTTGTGTAATCATACTCTTTATGAGGACTCGATGTAATAAGTGTGTGATTGAACTCTGTTATAAATCCTCGTGTACTGTATGTGTCAGCATTACCGATCCAGGGATGACACTTAAGCACAGAGACTTCAGTCCATTGGGATCGTGGTCGCTACAAGATGGTATCAAAGCACACGCTGACTATAGGACGCGACCACTAGAATAAGCAACAGGATTTCTCTTCTCTGCTCATTTCTAATTCTCCTCTATTTATACTCTATAGATGGCGGACCCCAGGAACAAGTTCACTCAACCGGATGATGACACCCCTTTCGGACGACACTTGAAGGAAGTCACTATGTATCTGAACATTGGACTACCAAGCTTCACTGGGACTTTCTCTGCAACTTTACCGGAAGAGGAGCGTTGGAAGATCAAAGTCTGGGTACCTGGAGGACATTTGCGCCAACAACGGAGCCTATTAATTTCTACCTAGATGCCCCAAGCTGGAGTTTAGGAAAGAGCATGGTAGCCCATATCACTTTTGGATGCGTATGTGAGGTGTATAACAAGGAGCTGGAAAACACTATCTACCAAATATGTGGCCATCGAGATGAAGAATGGGAGATGATTCGTACCAGAAAGGATGGATCAATTGCAGCTTACATTCAGGAGATGGGTGATCACATTCATCGACAAGAGAATCAACTATGCTTCAACATTAAGAAGATCAAGAAGCTGATGAAGAAAAATAACGAGCTAGAAGAGGAACTCAAGTTTACACGTGATGGATATGAGGAAGAAATTGCCGTACTACTGGAGAAGCATGAAGATCTGAAGAGGAAGCTAGGACTACCATTGGAGAATCATAAGCGAGAACCAGCAAAGGAGATTCGTTCGGAGGACTACATCATCTTGGACGACACCGACATGGATAGTGATGCAAATGACGATAGTGATGACGACTACGTTGATGAAGCTGGAGCGGATATCATGGAGTCTTCCTCTGATCAAAATTTCTAGACGACCAGCATGTTACTAATAGTATTCTTCCAAGTAGTTAGCATCGATCGAGTTTGTAATCGTAGTTAGATCATTTGTGTGAACCTTGTTTGATATTGAATGAAGTGAATTGATTGTGTTTGTCTCATGAGCATATGGGTAATCAATCTCTCTTAGACCTTATTCTATTCTGTTTTCTCACCCCTTCTAACCAATTAGATGCCTCCGAGACGTGACAATGGATTCGTGTCCACATCGGAGCTCACTCAGTTGATCCAGCAGCAAAATGCCTTGATGCAAATGCTAGTTCAGAACCAGAACCAAGGCAACAACCCACCGCCACCACCCCCTGTTGACAACCTAGCCCGTTTTCTGACGTTGAATCTGCTGGTGTTCTCTAGTAGCACCGAGCCGATTGTTGCAGATATGATTGGCTCTACAAGATTGGAACAAAGCTGACCACTGCAGGATGCACAGATGCGTAGAGAGTGCGCTTTGCCGCACATCAGCTTGATGGACCCATAGCATCTTGGTGGGAGAACTTCACCACCACTTACCCCATTGATACAGTTACATGGGATTAGTTTCAGCAGGCTTTCTGCACCGCCCATGTTTCAGCAGGAGCTATGAGCATGAAGAAGCGTGAGTTTTGCAACTTGCACCAAGGAGGTCGTACAGTGGGATAGTACGTGGATGAGTTTAGCAAGTTAGCCCGGTATGCCCCAGATGATGTGGCCATAGATGCCACTAAATAGGAGAAGTTTCTTGAGGGACTCAATGATGAGCTGAGCATGCAGTTGATGGTGGAAACTTTCAACAACTACCAGGAGTTGGTTGACATGGCCCTCATGATAGAAGGCAAGTAGCAACAGATTGAAAATCGCAAGAGGAAGTATGGATAGGGGAGGTACAAATCTGGAGCTCAGCAAAAGACCCGATATTCCTCGTACTCAGGAGGACATAATCATAACCATGGAGGACATACACACAATGGAGAAAGTTCACACAACCACATTGGCCCCAAGAATGGCAATGTGAATGGAGGAAGCAGTAGTCAGAACCGTTCCAACCCCGCAACACTAGCCAAGAGGGATCTGAGTCACATTACTTGTTTCAAGTGTGGGAAGACCGGACATTATGCCACTGAATGTCCTGAAGCAAAGAATGGAAATGGCAATGTAGGTTCTGCCAAGAAACCCAACCCCTTCACCAAAGGTCAGGTGAACCACGTCAGTGTGGAGGAGATTGAGGATCAACTCGACACAGTTGTCAGCCAGTTTTTGATTAATGCATTTACATCACTTGTTCTTTTCGGTACTGGTGCATCTCATTCATTCATATCAAGGGGACTTGTGGATAAGTATAAGTTGCCAACAGTAGCCCTTACGTCACCTATGTTAGTAAGTTCCCCAGGACCGGAGTATATGGCTAGTAGGGGATGCTATCAGTTGCTAGTAACCATAGGTAGACATGTTTTCCCCACCGACCTGATTATCCTGGAGTCACAAGGATTGGATGTGATACTAGGCGTGGATTGGCTATCCAAGTTTGAAGGAAACATCAATTGCGCCAGTAAATCTATTCTTCTCACCACCCCGGAAGGAAGAGGATCAAGTATGTATCCAGGCATGCACCGAGGAGGACTGAGGTGAATTCCTTATCAGGAGTTGTTCAGGGGGAAGTACCAGTGGTGTAGGATTATCCCGACGTATTTCCGGAGGAGTTACCAGGCATGCCACCAGATCGAGACATTGAGTTTTTGATTGAGTTATTGCCAGGCACCGGACCAATATCAAAGAGACCATATCGAATGCCCGCAAAGGATCTGGAGGAAATTAAGAAACAGATAAAGGAGTTACTGGAGAAAGGTTACATTCGACCAAGTTCATCACCTTGGGGAGCCCAATGCTTCTAGTGGAGAAGAAGGATGGATCTTTGAGGATGGTTGTTGATTATCGTGCACTGAATGAGGTGACCATCAAGAACAAATACCCTCTGCCGATGATCAATGATTTGTTTGACCAGTTGCAAGGAGCTAAGGTTTTCTTCAAGATTGATCTTCGATCAGGTTATCACCAGTTGAAGAACCGAGAGTAGGATATACTTAAGACAACTTTTACTATGAGGTATGGCTATATGAGTATATAGTTATGTCATTTGGTTTGACTAATGCCCCTGCCTATTTCATGAGTATGATGAACAAGGTGTTCATGGAGTTTCTGGATAAGTTCGTCGTGGTGTTCATTGATGACATATTGGTCTACTCAAAGAATGAAGAAGAGCATAAGGAGCATTTGCGTTTGGTTCTCGAGAAGCTCATGGAACATCATTTGTATGCCAAGTTCAGCAAATGTGAGTTTTGGCTGAAGGAAGTTGGATTTCTCGGACATGTTATATCTGGAGAAGGAATAGCAGTACACCCTACCAAGGTTGCTTCTGTCACTAAATGGTTGGCACCCACCTCAGTGGGATCAGAAGTTTTCTTGGACTCGTAGGTTATTACTGGAGATTTATTGAGAATTTTTCTAAGATTGCGAAGCCCATGACGGAGTTATTGAAGAAGGATACCAAGTTTAAATGGACTGAGGATTGTGAGGCCAGTTTTCAGGAGTAGAAGAAACGTTTGGTTACAGCCCTAGTGCCGATTCTCCCAGACCAACGCAAGGATTTCCAAGTGTATTGTGACGCTTCACATCGAGGACTTGGAGGAGTGCTTATGCAGGAAGGAAGGGTTATTTCATATGCCTCACGACAGCTTTGACCTCATGAGTTGAATTATGCTACGCATGATTTGGAGTTAGCAGCCGTAGTGCATGTGCTCAAGACATGGAGACATTTTATCATCGGAAACCGTTGTGATGTATACATGGATCATAAGAGTTTTAAATACATCTTCACACAGAAGGAGTTGAACCTCAGGCAAAGGATATGGTTGGAGCTCATAAAGGATTATGACATGAGATTGCATTATCATCCAGGAGAGGCCAACATCGTAGCAGATGCATTGAGTCGCAAGAGTTATGTTAATACGCTCATGACCAGAGGATTATCTAAGGAGTTAGCCGATGACCTTCGAGAACTACGTTTGGAGATAGTTCCGAGAGGTTATGTTGCAGCATTGGAAATTCAGTCCACTTTGTTGGGTAAGATCAGAGAAGCCCAGAAGACGGATAAGGAGATTGCTGAGATAAAGGAAAGGATGAGTAAAGGAAAGGCTAAAGGATTTCATGAGGATGAGCATGACACCTTATGGTTTGAGGATCGTATTTATGTGCCTAATGACCCTGAGATCAGGAAATTAATTCTTCAGGAGGCTCATGATTCACCTTACTCGATTCACCCAAGCAACACCAAGATGTATCTGGATTTGAAGGAAAGTTTCTGGTGGACAGGAATGAAGAAGGATATTGCCGAGTATGTAGCAGTATGTGATGTATGTCAGAGAGTTAAGGCAGAGCATCATAACCAACAGGATTGCTACAGCCATTGCCGATACCGAATGGAAGTGGGATAAACTTGGCATGGATTTTATCACTGGATTACCCGGGACTCGTTCAGGCTATGACTCAATCTGGGTTGTAGTAGATCGTTTGAAGAAAGTAGCTCATTTCATCCCTGTGAAGACAACTTATACGAGTGCTAAGTTGGCGAACATATACATGACTAGGATCATATGTCTACATGGTGTTCCGGGGACCATTGTATCAGATAGAGGAACACAGTTGACTTCAAAGTTTTGGAATCAGTTGCATGAAACTTTGGGTACCAGGCTAGAGTTCAGTATGGCCTTTAATCCACAGACAGATGGACAGACCAAGAGAGTCAATCAGATTCTGGAGGACATGTTGAGAGCTTGTGTGGTAGATTATGGATCTAGTTGGGATTTAAATTTGCGCTATGCAGAGTTCTCCTATAACAACAGTTATCAAGCCAGTTTGAAGATGGCCCCTTTCGAAGCTTGGTACGGAAGGAGGTGCGGAACACCGTTATCATGGGATGAAGTTGGAGATCGACAGTTGTTCGGACCAGACTTAGTCAGAGAGTCTGAGGAGAAGGTTAAGTTAATTCGAGACCGACTCAAGGTAGCCCAATCCAGGCAAAAGAGTTATGCGGATATTAAACGCAAGGAGGTAGCTTACGAAGTCGGAGACGGAGCATATCTTCGTGTGTCCCCACTTTGAGGAGTTAAACATTTTGGAGTCAAGGGAAAGCTAGCACCATGTTTTGTGGGACCATACAGAGTTTTGGAACGCATGGGAGAAGTTGCGTACAAGTTGGAATTACCCGAATGATTGTAAGGAGTTCATGATGTGTTTCACGTTTCCCAGCTGAAGAAGTGCCACGCTGAGATGGCCGATATTCCTCTGAGAGATACAGTGCCCCTGGAAGCAATTCAGTTGGATAGTGATCTGACCTATGAAGAGAAGCCAATCAAGATTCTCGAGTTTTCCAGCCGTGTTACTCGTAGTAAGGTTATCAAGTTTTGCAAAGTTCAGTGGAGCCACCATACCGAAGAGGAAGCCACCTGAGAGCAAGAAGAAGATCTTCGCAAGGACCACCCTAACCTTTCTGCTGACCAACCCGAATCTCGAGGGCGAGATTCATCTTAAGGGGGGTAGGTTTGTAACATCCCAAATTTTCAATTTGGATGTTGTACATAGATCATCATATGCATATCGTATTTTATTTGCATTTTGTTGTGATCCTAGAAATCTTAAGAAACTCAAGGACCCAAGGAGAGAGTTGGAGGTTTCACAAAATTCATATTTGAATCTATTTCAAATTTGAAAAGAGGATCAATTTGATTTTAATATTTTGTCTCCAATTATTTCCAATAATAAAAATAAATGAGAGGGGATAAAATGACTTCCTCAAAACCTAAGAGAAATATTGGAGAAGAAATTTTAAAATCAAATTATTATTATTATAGTTGTATTTTATTTGCTATTTTATTTGAATAAGAGAAAACTTGCATTTTTGAAAATTGCATTTTAGTCTAGGAAAATGTTCATCTTGTCCTAAATATTAGGTTTGAACGGTGAAAATTGTTTCCGGAATTTTTAGAATTTTTTTATATTTTATTAGGAATTTTCTCTGCGGCAAAATTATTTAAAAAAACATCCCGGACCAAACTAGGCCGAAGGCCCAGCCGGTCCGTTGTGCGCCGCCGCCTTCCCACTCGGGGAATCCGCCCCCGACACGCCGCCGGAGTCCTCTTGGACTCCGGGTAGCGCCGCCGCCTCGGGGCCCCCTTAAAAGGGCCGGGACCCCTCCCCTTCTCCTTGTCGCCACCTCCGCCGCGCCGCCGCATCGCCGCCGTCGCACTGCAACCGCCCCGCCGCCTCCGCAGCCGCAGCCCTCCGCTGCACTGCAGCCGCCACCGCGCAAGCTACCGCTGCGCTCCACCACCATCGCCCGCGCCTCGCGTCGCCTCGCATCGCATCACCGCCGTCGGAGCCGAGCCGAGCTGCCACCGCCGCCCCGCTGTTGACCGGTAAGAACTAGTCGGTTCTTTCGTTTTTTTTGGTTTATCGCGGTTTAGTTGGTTTATTAAGTTAGATCATTTTTTTATTTGGTTAGATTAGTTACCGAACGTTCATTCATTTAGATCGGTTAGCGAACGGTTTTCGTTCATTTAGTTCTGTTAACGAATGTTCGCTCGGTAGATTTTTCTTTTTAGTTTTATTTTCGGCCAGGGACTTATCCGCGAATAGTTTTCTCGTGATTTAGACCCTGATCTTGACATGAGCATAAATTTTTGCCAGTTGGTCCAAATTAGATGAAACTAGCGCCTAAATGTTCGTATCGATCTCTTCTTTCAAGTTAACCAACTTGAACATGATTTTGACAATTTAAAATTTGAGTTTGGTTCAGATTAGTAAACGATCTTGTTTCATTTGTATCTTGAGTTCCGTAACTCCGTTTGAGTCATTTCTTTTTGCAAATCGTAGCTAATCACATGTACCTACTATTAAGATCTAATCCACATGATAATAATGTTGTTAGGTTTCATTGTCTGTTTAGTTTAGGCATTTTCTTGTTTCGTGTTTGATTTGGATCTTTCTCGATTTGTCTTTGTTTCGTTTGAGTGATTGCATATGTATGCTAGTGTTTCTCTATGCTAGATTACCCGGAATGCAAAGCTTGTTACTATGAATCCCTAGAGTTTGCAGATCATCAGCAAGGCAAGTTACACTTTGATCATACTCTTTTATACCCAGTTTTACTATGCATTAGTTCTTCCCTCAAATATTTGCATGAGTAGGATTGGCAACATGTGGTTTGGTTGTAGTACTTGAGGTAGGAACCTAATACCTTTTGATCGCCCCGGGAATATACGTTATTCTCTATTGTTGCTTAGCCATGCTCGTAGATGGGGTTTGGATCATGATTCACATGGAAGTTATGAGAGTTATTAATCTTGGAAAGGTGGCAACTTTAATACACATCTGGGTGGATTGGTTGGGGCACCTGGAGAATCAGTGTTGTCCATTAAGGGAAATCCCGGAGTACCCTTGTGATTTTTCCTCGGTTCGCCACCCAGGCTCAAAGGGATCATATGATATTTCATGACTAGAAACTTCCGTGTGCAGCCACAAGCCATTATGGGCTCTAGCATAGTTGAGTAAGTTGTATGAGCTCTCGAAGAGGTGGACTAGCAGATGTAGTGGGAATGTAGGTGTACCGGTCTGCCGAGAGTAGAGAGTTCATGCTTCAGAAAGACTATATCTCGATCTTCCAATCATGGATGCAGTCGAGTCTTGTGGGCAAAAGTACGCAACCTCGACAGAGTGTATAAACTAATCATGGTTAGCCGTGTCCCCGGTTATGGAAATCTTGAGTATCTAGAATTGAATATTATTGTTGATCTCATCACTCTTTAATAAATTGAATTGGGTTAATGATGATACTTTTAATTGAGATTTGAGTTGGAGAAACCTTCTCAAATATTGGAACAACTTGGGAGTAGTTTAAATAAATGCATTCCTTTGTTGTAGGGAAATACTAGCTTTCTGCAAAATCATAAACTTAGAGCCTCCACCAGCCAAATATTGCATGTAGATATAGTTCTTGCATTCATTGATTTACAGTGTAACTCTACCAGCATATTCAATGTGCTGACCTACATGGTTACAACGTCTCATGTTGCAGACTACTCAGACGACGAATAAGGTGCGATAGGTCATTATCTTGCACTCAGCTATGTCGTTGGAGTTGATGGACTCATTTACCTTTGAAGCTTCCACGGTTATTTAGTTTAGATGTCCTTCAGCTATGTCGTTGGGTAATCATAGAATATTTGAGGACTCGATGTAATAAGTGTGTGATTGAACTCTGTTATAAATCCTCGAGTATTGTGTGTGTCAGCATTACCGATCCAGGGATGACACTTAAGCACAGAGACTTCGGTCCATTGGGATCGTGGTCGCTACAGGTATGGAAAGTACTAGGCAAACACAACATGCCAAGTGGAGGTCCCGTATCTACCAACTTTATTATGTCGAGTAGCTCATTTTGACACTTGGCCAAGTATCCGAGGAAAGTATCTCGGTGAAGCTCCCTTAGTAGAAAGTGGGTGCGCGGAGTAGGGTTTGTCATGTGTCACACTCGGCAAACTAGTTGCTGAGCTGATATCAGCCTTCATCGAATACTTTCATGCTCGACAAAGAATCAGACTGTAGTAGTGTATAAAAATGAATATTGATATATCATATACGAGCTGGCTTCAAAATTGTATTTCCATGACTACTATGTTCATATTTAACTTCATTATTATTGTGGATTTGTATTTCTGAAGTTTGGGGTTGTTTTATATATTGTGTATCGAAACACTCAATTTTGAATTCCAAATTAGACACTTAGGCTCAAGGTTGCCCAGGCTTCATGAAAGTTCTAGCTCCGCCACTCGACGTATGTCCTTGATGCACCGCTAAGCGTGCCACCCGCTCTCTCAACTGTGGATGCTATGAACATTTGGAAGTCAAGGTGTGATGACTACTCGATAGTTCAGTGCACCATGCTTTACGGCTTAGATCCGGGGCTCGAAAGACCACTTTAGCACCACAGAGCATATGAGATGTTCTAGGAGCTGAAAATGGTATTTTAGGCTCATGCCTGGGTTGAGAGTATGAAACCTCCGACAAGTTCTATAGCTACAAGATGGAGGAGAACGGTACCATTAGTGAGCATGTACTCAAAATGTTTGGGTACTACAACCACCTGAATTAGTTGGGAGTTAATCTTCTGGATGAAGTAGTGATTGATAGAGTTCTCCTGTCACTGCCACCAACCTACAAGGGCTTTATGATGACTAAAATAGGAAGGCGATGGAGAAAATGACCCCTAAGCTTTTCGCGATGCTTAAGGCCAAGGAGGTAGAAATCAAGAAACATCATCAAGTGTTGATGGTCAACATGACCACCAGTTTCAAGAAAGGCAGGGGAAAGAAAGGGAACTTCAAGAAGAATGGCAAGCCAGTTGCCCCTCCCATGAAGAAAGCCAAGGATGGACCCAAACCTGAGACTAAGTGCTTCTATTGCAAGGGGAATGGCAACTGGAAGCGGAACTGCCCCAAGTACTAGGCAGATAAGCAGGTTGGCAATGTCAACAAAGGTATATTTGATATACATGTTATCGATGCGTACCTTACTAGTTCTCATAGTAGCGCCTGGGTATTTGATACTGGTTCGGTTGCTAATATTTGCGACTCGAAACAGGAGTTGCAAAGTAAACAGAGACTAGCTAAGGACGAGTGAGGATGCACGTTGAAAAATGGCTCCAAGGTTGATGTGATCGCCGTCAGCATGCTCCCTCTTCGTCTACCTTGGGGATTAGTTTTAAACCTAAATAATTGTCATTTGGTGCTTTCTTGAGCATGAACATTATATCTGGATCATGTTTATTGCGAGACGATTTTTCATTTAAGTTAGAGAATAATGGTTGTTCTCTTTATATGAATAATATCTTTTATGGTCATGCACCCAATGTGAATAGTTTATTCTTATTAAATCTCGATCGTAGTGATACACATGTTCATAATATTGATGCCAAAAGAGGCAAAGTTAATGATGATAGTACCACATACTTGTGGTACTACCGCTTAGGTCATATTGGCGTAAAGCGCACGAAGAAACTTCATGGTAATGGACTTTTGAATCACTTGATTATGAATCATTTGAAACATGTGAACCATACCTCATGGGCAAGATGACTAAAACCCCGTTCTCCAATACAATGGAGCAGGCAAGTGACTTGTTGGAAATGATACATACCGATGTATGCGGTCCAATGAGTGTTGAAGCAAGCGGTGGATATCGTTATTTTCTTACCTTCATAGATGATTTGAGTAGATATGGGTATATTTACTTCATGAAACACAAGTCTGAAGCATTTGAAAAGTTCTTATGATCTGATCATGGAGGTGAATATTTGAGTTATGAGTTTGGCACACATTAAACACAATGTGGAATTGTTTCACAACTATGCCACCTGGAACACCACAACGTAATGGTGTGTCTGAACGTCGTAACTGCATGTTATTGGATATGGTGCATTTAATGATGTCTCTTACCGATTTTCCACTATTGTTTTGGGGTTATGCATTAGAGACAGTCGCATTCACTTTAAACAAGGCACCGTCTAAATCCATTGAGATGACACTGTATGAATTATGGTTTGACAAGAAACCTAAGTTGCCGTTTCATAAGGTTTGGTGATGTGACGTTTATGTCAAGAGGCTTCAGCCTGGTAAGCTCGAACCCAAAGTGGAAAAGTGTGTCTTAATAGGATACCCTAAGCAGATCATTGGGTATACATTCTATCACAAACCTGAGGGCGAGATCTTTTTTTCCAAGAATGGGTCCTTTCTAGAGAAGGAGTTTCTCTTAAAAGAAATGAGTGGGTGCAAAGTAGAGCTTGATGAGGTAACTGTACCTTCTCTCGAATTAGAGTAATGCATCACAAAAAGAAGTTCCTATGATGCCTACACAAACCAGAGAGGAAGCTAATGATGATGACCATGAAACTTCAAATCAAGCTACTACTAAACTTCATAGGTCGACCAAGGCACGTATCGCACCAGAGTGGTACGATAATCCTATCTTGGAAATCATGTTGTTAGATAACTACAGACCTACCAACTATGAAGAAGCAATGATGAGCCCGGATTCCAACAAATGTCTTGAGGCCATGAAATCCTAGATAGGATCCATGTATGAAAACCAAGTATGGGAGTTTGGTAGACTTACCCTATGACCGACAGGCCATTGAGAACTAATGGATCTTTAAGAATAAGGCAAAGGTTGATGGTAATGTCACTGTCTATAAAGCTCGACTTGTCGCAAAAGGTTTTCGACAAGCTTAAGGGATTGACTACGATGAGACTTCTTCACTTGTAGCGATGCTAAGGTATGTTAGAATTATGTTAGCAATTGCCGCATATTTTGATTATGAAATCTAGCAGATGGACGTCAAAACAACATTCCTTAACGGTTACCTTAAGGAAGAGTTGTATATGATCCAATCTGAAGGCTTTGTCAATCCTAAGGGTGCTAATAAGGTATGCAAGCTCCAGTGATCCATCTATGGACTGGTGCAAGCACCTCGGAGTTGAAATATATGCATTGATGAGGTGGTCCAAGCTTTTGGTTTTATACAAACTTATGGAGAAGCTTGTATTTACAAGTGAGTGGGAGCTCTGTAGCATTTCTAACACTGTATGTGGATGCCATATTATTGATTCGAAATGATATAGAATTTCTAGAAAGCATAAAGGTTTATTTGAACAAGAGTTTTTCAATGAAAGACCTAGGTGATACATATTGGGCATTAATATCTATAGAGATAGATCAAGACGCCTGACAGGACTATCACAAAGCACATACCTTGACAAGATTTTTCAGAAATTCAAAATGGACCAGTCAAAGAAGGGGTTCTTGCATGTGTTGCAAGGTGTGAAGTTTAGTAAGACTCAAAGCCTGACCACGGCAGAAGAAATAGAAAGGATGAAAGTCGTCCCCTATGCCTCAACCATAGACTCTATAATGTATGTCGTGCTGTGTACCAGACCTGATGTGTGCCTCGCCATAAGTTTGTCAGGTAGGTACAAGAGTGATCCAGGAGTAGATCACTAGATAGTGATCAAAAATATCCTGAAGTACCTAAAGAGGAATAGGGACATGTTTCTCATTTATGTAGGTGACGAAGAGCTCGTCGTAAAAGGTTACATCGATGATAGTTTTGACACTAATCCGGATGATTCAAAGTCTCAAACCAGATATGAATTTATTTTGAATGGTGGAGAAGTTAGTCGGTGCAGTTCCAAGCAGAGCGTCGTAGCAGGATCTACATGTGAAGTGCAATATATAGCTGCTTCAGAAGCTGTGCAAGAAGGAGTCTGGATGAAGGAGTTCATATTTGATCTAGGACTGATACCTAGTGCATCAGATTTTGTGACAACACCGATGCCATTGCCATTGCCAAGGAGTCCAGGTTTCACAAGAAGACCAAGCAGATCAAACACTACTTCAACTCCATCTATGATTACATCAAGGAGGGAGACATAGAACTTTGCAAAGTACATACAGATCTAAATATGGCAGACCCGTTGACTGAACCTCTTCCACGAGGAAAACATGATCAGCACCAGAACTCTATTGGTGTTAGATACATTACAATGTAAACCAGATTATTGACTCTAGTGAAAGTGGGAGACTATTGGAAATATGCCCTAGAGGCAATAATAAATTGTTTTTATCATATTTCCTTGTTCATGATACATATTTATTATTCATGCTAGAATTGTATTGTCTAGAAACTTAAATACAAGTGTGAATACATAAACAATAGTGTGTCCCTAGTAAGCCTGTACTAGACTAGCTCATTGATCAAAGATGGTTAAGTTTTCCTAACCATAGACATGAGTTGTCATTTGATAACAGGATCACATCATTGGAAGAATGATGTGATAGACAGACCCAACTGTAAGCTTAGCATATGATCATGTCACTAAGTTCTCTTTGTTGTAGCTTTCATAATGTCAAGTATATGTTCCTTAGACCATAAGATCATGCCACTCCCAGATACTGGAGGAATACTTTGTGTCACTTCATAATTGGGTGTTCATAAAGGTGCTCTACAGGTATCTTTGAAGGTATTTGTTGGGTTGCATGGATCGAGGCTGGAATTTGTCGCTCTGTGTGATGGAGAGATATCTCTGGGACCTCTTGGTAATAAAACATCATAACAAGCTTGCAAACATGTGACTAATGGGTTTAGTCACTATCGTGGAGGAACCACGACCACCTATGGGGCTGCGAGCCCCTTTTCGGTTCGGCGGGGGGATGTCATGTTGCACAAAGAGCGCAGGGGCATGAGGCAGCACGTCAAAGATCACACGGACAGTTTTACCTAGGTTTGGGCCGCCACGAGGCGTAAAGCCCTACTCCTGCTTTGGTGGATTTATGGTGCATGGAGGTGGAAGACGCAGCACTCTTGCCCGGCATGGTCGCCTCAGGACAAGAACGACTACGCGTGTACGAGTGTACAAGGGTCCGAATGCTTTCTATGGTTGCCATGGGCCTCCTTTTATAGATCAAGGGGTCACCACAATGGCAAATTAGTCATTATGCACTGATTAGATAGCAAAGAGTTCTATCATACCTAAATCTGCAGGCAGACGGAGCACATTAAATGTGTCACTCAATGTCACATCACAGCTTGCCCGGCAGGCCCTATCAAGTTGATTCGCCAGCTTGTCGCCTGCTTGCTTGACATGTCGCAAGACGGGTGTCGCTTGTAGGTATTTCCTGTAGAAAGTGGCTGCCATGTGGCATATAACCGCCACTTAGTCACCCCAGAGCTTGACACCACACTGATTGATGACGTACGTCGTGGTGAGGTGGTGCGGTGGTGTGGCTTTCCTTCAATGGTCCCGGTAGGCCTGCCGGGATGATACAGGGGAGGCTTGCTTCTGGGGATAACTTTGCCTACGCCAGGCTTGCCTGCCCGGCAGGGGAGATTTTTCCCTTAGCAGCATCTTGCCCCTCTGGCTAGTCTTGGTCTTCTTGATCTTACTTGAATCCTTTGAGGGGATCGATCCATCTTGCTTCAATTGATCATCGTGTTGTGAACTTGTCCTCGTGCCTATGCACAGTCCAGGCAACAGACCCAGGGTCTGCTGCACCGACAGAAGCCCCCGGGCCTGGCACGATTGCACTGTTGGGCATCGTCGGGGCAGGCCCTAATTAGTGCACAGGCAGGAGTGCTGAGGTAGCTTCGCCTCTTGAGGTCTTCTTTGCTTCTTCATTATCTTGAGCCTGGGCCGGTTTCTGGTTTTCCCGCACATCGCGTAAAACCAATGGTGGTGGGACCATTCTTGTAATGGCTCGTGAATGACTTTAACGCATGAAAGCGTAACTGCCAATTCACTCTTCCCACCACGCCCTTATCCTCAGCCACGTATGCAGCATGCATCGAGTGGAGTAGGTAACGGAGGCGCGTGGTGCGGAGGGGTGTCAAAGCACGGGGCCAGTCTTCTGGGATTGGTAAAAGAAGGCGGTGATTACTCGTTGGAGAGCCAGCCCCCAGCTCGCCTATAAAAGGGGGAGCAGGGGAGGAGTGCACGCATTCATCCATATCCCCCTCTTCCTCCACTTGTCATCGTCTTGAGTATGCTTGAAGGGAGAGCCCGGGGCCGGACCCCAGGCCCAAGCTTGGATCTTTGCATGGATTCTAGGGGAGCGCTCCGGCAACACGACGGTAGCACCGGAGGTGGCGACTCTGGTGTGTGCATCGCCGGGCTGCGCGTAGCCTCAACTCTAGTGGGAGGCAATACAAATGACACCGCGTCGAGGCCTATAATGGATGTGGGACGTGGTAGTAAGTCGTGTCCCATTTCTCCTTTCTCCATGGCGTCGAAGAGGTGTCTCGGGATGGGCTCGCCGTCAGCAAAGGCGGACCTGATCCTCCCCGAGCACCGTCTGCTTGTCTGGCAGGAGGGATTTTTGCTTCCATACATGTTCTCCAAACGTGCAGTAATCTCCGAGATTGGGACCGTTCCAAGGGACCATGCTCTTTGTGAGACTTCTTAGAGAGCAAGGCGTCCGTCCTGGTTGCCGTGATGGGGTCTTTGAATGGCAGCGGTATGGGGGGCAGTGGCAACCCACAGCACGCCAAGAACGGGGGTGAATGTTCCGATGAGTCGTGCTTGCCGGTGACTCCGTCACCCCCGTTTGGGCTCCCTTCAGTGTCACCCCCTGCGCTTGCCCTTGGGTTTCTTCCTCCTTGCTGGGAAGCAGAGCCACCCTAATCCCGGGGAGGCGTCGAATCCCAGCCGAGCCCGCCTTCTGCCCTACCGGACCCTCCCTGTAATACCCTGTAGGGGATGGACAAGGGCAAAGGCATCACGGGGCACTTATCTTTTTTCAATCTTAAACCTGTAGGCACTTGCCGAATTTTAGTTCAAATAATGTAATTTCTTGAATCCATGTTTGTGTTCTGTAAGATTTGCACTTTTCTGAAGCGTATTAATGAAAAAGTTAAACCTTGTCGGGGACTCGTGCATGTATATGGCCATAAAGAGGTGGAATGCCTCTATATTAAAAAAATAAACGAGTTTCCCCGGTAGGCCATCCTGTCGGTACCCTCTATTTGGCTGCCAAGAAGACATGCTTGCCAGGCACAAATCATAATGAGGGACCAGCCCCTTGCCAACTTCTCTTTATCAAAGGCCACTGCGACCATCCTAACCGAAGCAATGTTCGAGTCCAAGGATGGGAGCACCTAAGTTTCAGAAAAGCAGCGAGGTTTTCCTATACATAAGTTTAAACTAACAGAACACATATGGATAAGAGATAGACTTATCTGCTTGGCCTGCTGGAGGTCGCAGTACTGGCTTGTCTCTTCATCTCTTCTTAGGGACAGAATCCATGGCAGGACCCTGTAGATTATGCAGATGAAAATGATGCCAGATGTAACCTAATATATATGAGGGTGCAGTGCTCATGATATGCTTATGCATGCATGCAACTTGTCAGGGGCCCCCAGCGCTTCATTTATTTTTGTTGCTCAGGTATGCACCTGGCTTTGTACAAGGGGTTACATGCAACTGAGGCAAGGCCTGTACAAAAGGGTGGTCGCCGGGCAAGGCCCGATAGCCGCGCCTTGGATAGAACTTAGGGAGATACTCAATATTCCATGGGTTTTGCAATTTAATGTCATCTCTGGTCTCCATACGGACTGCGCCAGGTCTGGTGAATCATACTACCCGGTAAGGGCCTTCTCACTTTGGCGACAACTTGTTTGCACCCTTGGCGAACTGAATGCGCCTAAGGACAAGGTCGCCTTCCTCAAAACACGGGGCATGAACCCTGCGGCTATGATAGCGACGCAGGGCCTGCTGGTAGCATGCAGCACACGTAGCAGCCCGGAGACGGTTCTCCTCGAGTAGCACAGCGTCGTCACGTCGGTGCTGGTATTGCGCTACTTCATCGTCGGCAAGCACTCAAGGGGACCCGTAAATGAGTTCCATGGGGATAACTGCATCTTCCCCATAGAGTAGGGAGAAGGGAGTCTGCCCGGTAGCTCAATTTGGTGTTGTTCTGAGGGACCAATGAACTACCGGCAGCTCATCGATCCATCGCCTGCCTCACTTCTGCAGCTTATCAAATGTTCTTGTCTTGAGCCCACGTAGCACTTCAGCATTCGCCCTCTCAGCTTGTCCATTGCTTCTGGGATGTGCAAAGGAGGCAAATGAGATCTTGCTTCCGAGGGCATGAACATATTGCATGAAGGCAGGGCTCATGAATTGGGTGCCGTTGTGAGTAATGATCCGGGCAAGAACCCCGAAGCCGTCACACCAAATCTTTCAAGTACTTGATAGCGGATTGAGCAGTCACCTTTCTCACGGCAGCTACTTCCGGCCACCTTGTAAACTTGTTGATTGTAACGAACAAGAATTCAAAGCCCCCCGTAGCTCGAGGGGAAGGGTCGAGGATATTGTGACCCCAGGCTGAAAACGGCCATGACAAAGGGATTGTCTGAAGAGCTTGTGCAGGTAGATGGATGTCCTTGGAATGGAACTGGCAGGCGTCACACTAGGTGACTTGCTCGATCGCATCTTGGAGGGCTGTGGGCCAATAGAATCCTTGACAAAATGATTTCCCAACTAATGCCATTGATCTAATGTGGGAGCCGCACATGCCTTTGTGTATCTCTGCCAACACTTCCTTTCCTTCTTCCCGGCAGATGCACTTCAATTTCACACCATTGGACCTCCTTCTGTACGATGTGTCATCAACAAACTGGTACATATTGGCCCTCCGGGCTACTCTTTCAGCTTCATCTTTCTCATCGGGAAGTTCTCCTATTTAGAGGAAGTGGACTATGTGCCTTGCCCATGTTGGAGCCTGGGGCTCGGCAACAAGACTAACGGCACCTCCCCGCTCGCGAGGGTGCATTCCTCGACCGCAGGGACCAGTGGCCCGGTAGGAGGATGCAGCCCAACAAGTGATGGGGAGTTGTTTCCGACAGGGCCCCTGTCAGGAGCCCCGAGGGGTTCTACCAGGAGAGGCTTACCAGAGTCCAAATTTCTCCTTTTTTGGCCCATTGTTGTTGGGGATACGGAGGGTTGAGTAAGGTGGAGAACAAAAGTTCCTGGTTCCAAGGGAAGCTTCTGCACAGCACACTTTGACAGATGATCAGCTATGTTGTTTTCTGCACGGGGTACATGCTCTGTTTGCAAGCTGTCAAACTGCTCCTCCAATCTTCTCACTTCCTTGATGTATGCCTCCATCAATGAACTTTGGTAATCCTTGTTGACTTGTCTCACCACCAGTTGTGAATCTCCTCGAATGATCAGCTTCTTAATCCCCAACTCAACGGCAATCCTGAGCTCGGCAAGGATTCCTTCATACTCCGTTGTATTGTTGGTTGCTTCCTCCCGGGGAAAGTGCATCTAGATGATGTACTTCAGGTTCTCGCTAGTGGGAGCAACGAGAAGCACGCCAGCCCCCGCACCTTTTACGGAGAAACCACCATCAAAATACATGATCCATTCTTGGGGCGCTTCCTTGCAGGGGATAACTGTCTCCATCACTTCTTCGTCAGGGGTTGGCTTCCATTCTACAATAAACTCTGCCAATGTCCTGCTCTGGATTGTTGAAGTGCTCTCGAACTTCAGGCTAAAGCTAGATAACTCCAAAGCTCACTCCACTATTCTGCTGGTAGCCTCAGGGTTCTGGAGTATCCTTTGCAATGGGAAGCGGGTGACAACGGTAATCTCATGGGCTTGGAAGTAGTGGCGCAGTTTCCTTAAGGCACGACAACATGAGTACCTTGATCTAGCCACCTATAACAAGGAGCTGACAAAGTTCACTGGGTGCTGCACCACTTTCTTCTTTGTCGTGTCCTTGGCGTCACTCCCGTTGTCGTGCTCTTCTCTGTACTGATCCTCATCCGGTCCTGCCGGGCTTTTCTTATCTTTTGCATCCTCTACTTCCTGCTGTGCCACCAAAGCTGCACTAAGCACTTGATTGGTTGCCGCCAGGTATAGCTGCAATGACTCTTGTGGTTTAGGGGCTACCAAGGTGGGAGAAGACAAGTAGGTCTTCAACCCCTGCAATGTTGCATCTACCTTTGGGGTCCACTTCATGGGTCGTTCCTTCTTCAAAATTTTGAAGAACTGCAGGGCGTGCTTGGCAGAGTTGGAGATGAATCTGCTAAGCGCAGCAACACATCCTGTCAAATGCCTCACATCTTTGACTGTGTGGGTGCCTAGATCTGCTCTACAACCTTGATCTTATCTGGATTGGCCTCGATCCCATGGTG
This sequence comes from Triticum dicoccoides, assembly GCF_002162155.2. NCBI lineage: Eukaryota > Viridiplantae > Streptophyta > Magnoliopsida > Poales > Poaceae > Triticum > Triticum dicoccoides. The sequence goes on along the minus strand of NC_041381.1, from coordinate 237,103,729 downwards.
GGACACAAAGAAACCAAGAAGCTTGCCGGAAGGAATGCCAAACACACACTTCTCCGGGTTTAGCTTCAAGTTCATCTTGCACATATTAGCAAACGTCTCTTCTAGGTCCTGGATGAGGGTGGATTTGTCCTTGGTCTTGACCACAATATCATCCATATAAGCCTCAATATTTCTGTGCAACTGTGGTTCAAAACCAATCTGGACTGCCTTGCAAAAGTAGACCCAACACTTTTCAATCGAAAAGGCATACAAACAAAGTAGTACGTACCACGAGGGGTGATGAAGGAGGTCTTCTCCTCATCTTCCTTGGACATGAAGATCTGATGATATACAGAGTACGCGTCCAGGAAAGAAAGCAAGTCATAGCCTGAAGTGGAATCCACAATCTGGTCGATGCGTGGCAAGGGGAATGGATCTTTTGGGCAAGCTTTGTTGAGGTCTGTGAAGTCAATGCAAGGCCTCCACTTTCCATTAGCCTTGCGCACAACCACTAGGTTTGCCAACCAAGTTGGATGCAGTACTCCTCTAACCAAACCAGCTGCCTCAAGCTTATTAATCTCCTCAGCAATGAACCATTGCCGCTCCAAGGCCTGCTTTCGTACCTTCTGCTTGACGGGTCGGGCGTGTGGGCAAACAGCAAGGTGGTGCTCGATTACCTCCCTGGGAACACCAAGGATATCAGATGGTTGCCATGCAAACACATCGATATTCGCCCACGGGAAGGTAACGAGCATGATTTCCTATTTGTCATCAAGGGTGGCGCTCATAGTAAAGGTACCATCAACGCCAGCCAGCCCTGCCAGGACCTTCTTCACATGGCGTGCAGCAGCCTTGGCCCTCTTGCTGTTGGAACACTCCGGCATGTCATCAACGGGTGTCGTGCACTTGGTAGTGGCCATGCTTCCCGGATACCTTGCCGGAGTCCCTACAATCCTTCTTCTTTCCTTTACTCTCCTTGGCGGGCACCGCTGCCTCGGCGGCCTCTGCCGTGATAGCGTCCCGATAGATCTTATCCACGCATATCATCACATCTTTCTTATTCGATGGAATGGAAATGACGCCCATTGGGCCTGGCATCTTCAAGGTGTTGTACGCATAGTGGGATGCTGCCATGAAATTGGCCAGGACAGGGCACCCAAGAATTCCATTATTTGGCAGGGGGAGATCGACCACATCAAACATGATCTTCTCAGTCCGGTAGTTCAACTCACCCCCAAACGTCATTGGCAATGTGATCTTTCCCTTAGGACGGCTCCTGCCGGGATTAACTCCTTGAAATGTGCTAGTGGCCTTGAGCTCTTCCTCTGCTATCTGGAGCTTGCTGAGAACATGTGGGGAGATCAGATTCAACCTAGCCCCACCATCAACCAACATCTTTGTGACCTTCAGGTTGCGGATTATTGGGGAGACCAACAACGGCAGGCATCCCGTAGTGGTGTGGTCAGGATGATCCTCCTCATCAAAGATGATGGGCGTGCTTGACCATTTCAGTGGTTTCCGTGAAGTTGCCACTGGCTCCATGGCATTGACTTCTCGTGCCCACTGTTTAAGTTGGCGGTGCGAGAAGCGCAAAGATGCAGCCCTCAATGCGCAGGGCGTCGGTGGCCTTCTGGAATTTATGCTCACTAGTTTATTCTTCATCCCCTTCATCACTTCCAGCATCATAATTCTCTTTCTCTCTGCCCCTGGTGGATTTCCCTTGGTTCCGAGGAGATCTTCCGGGGTGATTTGCTTCACCGCCCCGGCCCTTACCGTCAGTACCATTCTGACCTCTTTCCTTATCTCGCTTCTCATACTTAGCCCTCTGCTTCTTGATGAGCTGCTCAACTTGATGACACTCCTGGAGATCGTGTCCCTTGGTCTGATGGATCTTGAAGTATAGCCCATCACTTCTCCCAACTTTTGCATTCTTGTCGGTACTAGGTGTGCCCGATCCCTCAACATTCATCACTACCTTATCCTTGCGCTTCTTGTTGCGCTTCTTCTTCTTCTTCTTCTGGCTAGTGGTCTTGTCGTCATCTTCTGAGTCGATGTCGACGCAATCCTCCTCTCCAGGAAGCTTCCTCCCTTCCTCCACTCGTGCACACTTGTATACTAAGGTGTATAGATCCTTCACAGTCTTGGGCAGCTTGACATTCATCTTGCAACGTATCCTTCGGTTGCGCACATTAGACTGAAAGGCGGCTATCACAGCTCCCACTACAAAAAAAAGACACATACGTGACATTTTGGGCTGAACGAAAAAAAATTGTCATACATATGACACTTCTATGATGATAATTGTGACAAAACCCGGTATCATCATAGATGTGGTGGGCTCGTACTTCTATGACAAAAACTCATGACAGAAAATGGGCTTTTCATCCTGGGCGGGCCGGAGATGCAACTGCATGACATTCTTTGGGACGTCCATGACAGAAAAAACCGTGGTAGAAGCGAGGGCGAGGAAAATTTTGAGGAGTTCCCGGTTACGGTGGGCGGTCGGGGGCCGAGCGATGTGCATTTCTATCGTACACATACGCGCGTGTGTGTGAGGCGTTGGCTCTAACTAAACCCGAGCGAGGCGTTGGGCTCTAACTAAACCCGAGCGATTGCACTGCAGGCTACGCGTTATTGAACCCGAGCGATCGATCGATGGCTGTTAACTGAACCCAATCGAGTGAGTCCTTCGCTACTGCTGCTAACTGAAGCCGATCGATGCTGCCTCT